>NW_023276919.1:767758-955258 GCF_003668045.3 Cricetulus griseus
AGCTCTGTGTTTATCTATCAGCAAGGGATCTGACTATGGCAACGGGTTCTAATATACCGAAGCACAGTGGCAGTTCTGTGTCCCTCCCCTAGCCCAGATGGGCCAAGGGATATTTCTGGTTACATTCATCCTCACTGCTTAGAGTCATTTGACACCAACAATCTGTGCACTTGATCTCAGTTCAATGGCATTCTCCAACACGCTAAGGCCCATTGGCATTTCTGAGACCATCTGCCAGACCCGGGAGTGCAGGGACTGTTTCTGCTTCCCGTTGTTTCACAGGTTAGAGTCATCTGACACCAGTGATCTGTGCACCGGATCCAGGTTTGGCAGCAAGATGCTACACACCAAGGCCCAGTGGCAATTCTGTCCTTCGCTGGCCCATGTGGCCAGATGAAGTTTCTAGTTCCATTCGTCGTCAT
This sequence comes from Cricetulus griseus, assembly GCF_003668045.3. NCBI lineage: Eukaryota > Metazoa > Chordata > Mammalia > Rodentia > Cricetidae > Cricetulus > Cricetulus griseus. Next base: position 768,181 of record NW_023276919.1, read on the forward strand.
TGCTTAGAGTCATCTGAAACAAGTGATCTCTGTGCCAGATCTAAGTTCTGTGATGGCTCCCTCACAAGGGTCCAGTGGCAGTTGTGTGTACATCTGGTGGCCCAGGTAGGCCAGGGCTATTTCTGAATCCATTTGTTGTCACTGCTTAGAATCATCTGACACCAGTGATCTGTGCTCTGGATCCGAGTTTGGGGGAGAGCTCCTACACGTCGAAGACCAGTGGTAGTTCTGCATCCATTTGCCTGCACAGGGAGTCCAGGGGCTATTTCTGGTTCCATTCGTGGAAACTATTTAGAGTCATCTGACAACAGTGATCTGTGATCTGGATCCGAGTTCGGGGGGAGCACCTACATGCAGAGGCCCAGTGGCAGTTCTGCATCAATATGGTAGCCCAGGATCCGAGTTTTTCGGCAGGATATGACATGATGAGGCCCAATGGGAGTCTAGTGTCCATCTGCAGGCCCAAGGTAATCAGGGGCTCCTTCTGGTACCATTCATCATCATTTCTTAGAGTCATCTAGCACCAGTGATCTGTGCACCAAATCCAGGATTGGCAGCGAAATCCTACACACCGAGGCCCAGTAGCAGCTCTGTGTTCTTCTGCCAGGCAATGGAGGTCAGGGGCTGTTTCTGGTTCCATTTGCCTTCACTGCTTAGAATCATCTGACAACAGTGATCTTTGTTCCTGATCCAAGTTCGGCTGTGAGCTCAGATACGCTGATGCCCAGTGGCACTTCTGAATCTACATGGTGGCCCAGGATCCGAGTTCATCAGCAGCCTCGAAAACGCCGAGGCCCTGAGCAGTTCTGGGACCATTTGTAGGCCCATGCAGGTAAGGAGCTGTTTCTGTTTCCGTTCAACATCATTGCTTAGAGTCATCTAAAACCAATGAATTGTACACTTGATCCAGTTTTGGTAGCGAGATTCTACCCACCATCGCCCAGTTTCACTTCTTTGTTCATCTGCTGGCCCAGGTAGGCCAGGTGATGTATCTGGTTCCATTCTTCAACACTGCTTAGAGTCAGCTGACAACAATGATCTTTGCTCCTGATCCAAGTTAGGTGGAGGCATTGGACATGCCGAGTCCCATTGGCAGTTCTGCATCCATATCCTGGCCCAGTATCCGACTTTGGCTGGGGTATATGACACGCCATGGCCCTGTGGCAACATTGTGTTTATCTGCCAGCACAGGATCTGAGTTTGCAACGGATTCTAAAATACCGAGGGACAGTGGCAGTTCTGTGTCCATCCACTGGCCCAGGTGTGCCAGGGGATGTTTCTGGTTACATTCATTGTCACTGCTTAGAGTCATTTGATACCAATGATCTGTGCACCTAATCTGAGTTCGATGGCATTCTCTGACACGCCAAGGCCCAGCGGAAGTTCTGTGTCCATCTGCCAGCCCAGGATTCGAGTTCAGCAACAGGCTCTGAAAGCCAAGTCCTGGTGGCCATTCTGTCTCCATCTGCTTGACCAGGGAATTTGGGGGCTGTTTCTGCTTCCATTTGTTGTCAATGCTTAGAGCCATCTGACACCAGTGATCTGTGCTCTGGATCAGAGTTCAGGGCGAGCTCCTACACGTCGAATTCCAGTGGCAATTTTGCATCTATCTGCCTGCACAGGGAAACAGGGTCTGTCTCTGGTCCCATTCCTTGTCACTATTTAGAGTCATCTGAGAAGTGTGATCTCTGCTCTGGATCCGAGTTCTGGAGCGAGCTATATGTCAAGAGGCCCAGTGACAGTTGTGTGTACATTCGCTGGCCCCGGTAGCCCAGGTGATGGTTCTGGTTCCATTCGTCATCACTATTTAGAGTCATCTGACACCAGTGATCTTTCCTTTTGATCCAATGTCAGCATGGATGACCCATGCCCCAAGTCTCACAAAGAAAGAGGGAAACCTGCCACCACGGCCTGTCGTGTTGGGCCACTGAAAGGCATCAGAGCAGCTTCCATATGCTTTCACCTTCCCAGCATTCTTGGGGGTTATAGTCTGGAACTCACAAGATGGTCTATAGGCTGTGAGGGTCCTAGCCCTAGCGTTAGGATGCTGAGCTCTCAGCACTACAAGCTGCCTTCCTGCCTCCCAGAGACTAGTCAAACAGTGGCAGAACCCTGGCAGCTGGACAAAATGAAAAGCTGTGGATTCCTTCCAGACTAATATGGTTTAATCAAGCAAGACCCCTTAAGCTGAGACAATACAGCTTTACAGACTACAAAAACAAGGACTTTGTCAGAATTCTATGTTTTATCATGGTTCCAATGGTATATCAACATCGTCCCCATTCAATAGGAAGCAGTTTAGAAAGAAAGACGCCAAAATTCCCAAATATTGTTTATGAATTTTTGTTTTCATTTAAATGGGGTTGGTTATAAATAACAATGAACATAGTCAATTTCTTTTTAAAGGAAAAAAGGAATAGGATATAGGAATGAATACTTTGCATTGGTATAGATTTTCATTTATTGATACAACTTTAAAGTCAATTTTATGATATGTATATGTTTCCTCTTATTTAGGCATTGTGTTTATACAGATCTTTTACCTATAGTAATCATAACTTATAATTAGGTTAGTTATGTTTTCTAGATATACAGAGATGTATTTAAGATAGATAAGTATTCTTCAAACCTTTCAAAGTCATACAGAAATATGACGTTTAAGTGCTTTAGGGTTTTTCTTGGCAGTGAGACCCAACTGCTCCTGGCACACCAATTATGTCAGAAAGGAGGATGGTTATCGAAGAAACTTGTTATGGAGTTTGCTTTCAACAATGCAAGATTAGCCATTAGAGCAAGATACTGCTCTTGCCTTGAATGTTTGTTGATGCATAAAGTAGACATACAGGACCCACAAGAAAGTGACTGCTGAACTTACAAAACAAGACAGTACTAAAGGGTTCCTGTAAAAATGGAGAAGTATACCAGACACACTGTGGCATATGGCCTGAAGATGGATGCCCCAACGTTACAGAGGAACTTGGGTGACTGTCCCAAAGAGCAAAGATCAGGGAGCAAAGAGGAAGTGGAAGTTGAGATGAACAGAGAGAGAGAGAGAGAGAGAGAGAGAGAGAGAGAGAGAGAGAATAAGAGAGCATAAGAGGTTTGGGATCTGTCTTTTAAAGGGGTCCTATAAACCAGCTTGCAGACAAAATAACCATGGAAGCATGGAGTGAACAGAGTACTACTGCCTGAGTGAGTGCCTCATGCCAGGTGCATTGGACAGGCCAGGCTGATGCCTGCACAATTCATTCTATTTTCCATAAATAATGAATATTGGGGTGTTAGAAATGGAAATTTAGGTAATAAGGATATAGAGTTATAAAGGCTGCATCCTGCTGAAGTAGGACTTTGACCATCATTGTGGACCTGAGAATTTTGTGGTACTACCCCATCCTGTTTGTTCCATCCTTGGACAGGCAAGGTAGGATTCGGGCCTCCTAGACCTTGCCAGATGTCAGCAATGTAGGAGATGAGGTTAAGTTTAGAAAAGAAATTGTTTCTGAATTCTTGGTGTCAGTGAGGTGAGTGGTCAAATGATGGAGTGGTTCCCAAGAGACAGACAAAAAATGCCTGACCCATTGAGATGACACCGGGGTCCAAACACTGGAGGAAAGAATCTCCCAAAGGTATAATTCTGAAACCCATAGTTGATTCAGGCAATGTGGTGGTGGACCGTTCCTTTGGGGAACACACTGACCTCTTGCAGTGTTTCACCGTTTGGTCAGTCCCAGAAGATCGCTGTGATGTCCCACTCAACCAAGCCTGGGTATGGAGAGAGTTCACAGAGAGAGAGAGAGAGAGCCTCCATGGCTTTTACAACTCCAGAGTTGGTCATTTGTTCATGAGAAAGGGCAAAGCTCGCTATGGAATTGTAACCCTGAGCAATGGAACATGACTCTTAGAATGTCCATGAACTTTAGATTTTCTGACATGGTTTGAGTGGGTGAGGGGGGAGACAGAGGAGAAATGAAGTGGGTCAGAGGAAGATACCAGAGAGAAGAGAGCAGAGAGGAATTGAAAGGTGACATAGAGAGTAGTAGATCAGGTGTGGGAAGGGATCTGTCTTTTAAAGGGTCCTATAGCTCTGCTTACAGTGACCCATGGATTCCAAGACTGAAAAGAGTAGTGGCTGAGTGAGTGCACCCTTCCAGGTGTCATGGGTAGGTAGCCAGATGCCAGGACCTTCATTCCTACCTGCATTTATTATGGAAATTTGGGGTCCTAGACTTGGCATCATTGGGAATAACAATGTTGAGTTCTCAAGACAGCTTCTTTTTGATGAAAGGGCATTGACCAACTTTGGGGACCCTAGGAATACTGGGGTTCTACAACATACTAGAGTACCTGGTTGTTCCACAGATTTCCAGGATGTGTGGCTCTGTCTTGGGCATCCTAAGCCTCAGCAGATATCAGCAGTGTATGAGATGAAGTTAAGTATAGAGAACAAAATATTTCTTAAGTCCAGGTGACAGAGGGTTGCATTGTCAGATGAGGGAGGGTTTTCCCAGGGAAAGGTACCATATGAGGCAGAGAGGAATCTGGGAACATTGAGAGGCTGAATACTATTTATCTTGAGTGAATCTTTGGACCTTTTTGCATGTGTCCCATTCAGGTCACGGGAACATTACAAGAAAACTTTGGGTTTGCTGAAAACATAAATTGAATACATTTCATCTGCCTTTTTTGATACAAGCAACTTGACTGAAAGCATTCACAAATTTGAAAAAGAAGGTTATCTATAGACAATAAAAAGCACCTTAATTTTGCCATTTTAGAGTGATTTAGCATGCAATTCAATACTCTGAAAGTGAGAGAGGAACACTCACAGCAAGTGAGACACATACAGACACAGACAAAAGAATCATATTTGATAGAGAACATTCCTGAGCAATTTCAGAGCTTCTGGTATTCATCCAGGTTGCAGAGGCAAAGACAGAAGGCCAGAGAGAGATTGAGAGATTGGGGTGAGAGAGAGAGAGAGAGAGACAGACAGAGAGAGAATGAGAGAGAGAGAGAGTGTGTCTGACACACAGAGAGACAGACAGAGAGAGGGTAGGGCTCAGTTAGCTGGCAGTTCCATTACAATTCAGATAGATTTATAGATTGTCACCCACCAGGGTGTTGGGACATGCACAGAGAGACAGTGACAGTGAGTGATAGAGAATTAGACATGAAAATTCAGACAAACAGAGAGACACACAGACAAAACATGGCTTAGTATAGGCTGAGGTATGTGAATAGCAGGTCCACGGGTTGGTCCTCACATACTCAAGGATGATGCTGTCTCTGCCTAATGAATTTTGTCCTACTGCTGATATCATTTGGTTCACCCAAGTACCTGAAGTCCAATGATCCTTCAATCTAATCTAAGATATGGAATTTAAACCTTCCTGGAAGAAGCTATCATACAAATCTCAAATTTCATTCAGTAATGTGTGTCTTTTCACTTTATTAGTCCATTAGTTCACAACCTGGGGAATATGACATCCCTCCATAAAGTCAATGAACTGTTTTTCCATGGTAACAGTAACCAGAAGTATCCCTTAACCATAAAATGTATTTCCCACGGGTGAGGCTGAATAAGGCTTGGTAATCTCACTCTCAGAACTCAGAGACAGCTTGACCTCTTGGACAAGGGCAGAACAAAATGTGTGAACATTCCTGTAGAGACAGAATTCCTAAAAGAGGAGGGAAGAACCTGCCTATGGCATAATGCTGAAAACAAAAATGATTCAGCGAATGTGGTATTGGACTTCATCCATGGGATACACAGAAATGTGAAGGGGTGTATCACTGTTAGGGTAGTTGTAGAAAATGATCTCTGTGGTTTCCCGCAAACACAAGCATGGGCATGGAAAGAGGTTACAGAGAGAGACCCTCTCTGGCTTTCTCAGCAATAGTGTTGATCTTTTGTTAACATGGAAGTGGAAAGTCTGAAATGAAAATTGAACACTGAGCAATGGAACACCTAAATGTGAAAGTTCTTGAATCGAGGATTTCAAACAGGGTGGGAGAGGGTGTGTGTTGGAGACAGGAGAAGAGACCACGAGGCTCAGAAGAATAAAAAGAGCAGATAGCAGTAAGGAAGTGGCCGGTAGAGGGAGAGAGAGAAAGAAGGAGGGCGAGAGAGAGAAAGAGAGAGAGAGAGAGAGAGAGAGAGAGAGAGAGAGAGAGAGTAGGGGAAGCTGTAGCCACGCCTACTTAGGGCTGGCTACAGGTGTGCCTGACCACGCTTGCAAGGGCGTGGTCAGGGTGACATATAGTGAGACTTGTAGGGGACTGCATCTCTCCTTCGGTTTCACTTTTGGGCTTGCATACAGACTGCTGCCACGCCGGCTGGCTAGCTTGCTCTGTAAGTAGGCTCTTCCTTATTGAATACCCTTATATTTCCACTTGACTCTCTATTGGTAATTTCCAACTATATCTGGTTGTCAGGAGAAGGATATTGGAAATTGGGACAGGCTGTGGGTTCCACTGAGCCTGCGGCCTAGGCCTGGAAAGTGCCCTCTCTCCACAGGTGCTCCCGGCTAGCAGCCGACCCACTGCAGCTGAGCTGCTCAGTGCCATCCACCCAGTTTGGAAAACAGTTTCTAGCTGCCTAGAGTCACGTAGGCCTCGGCTTTCAGCAGAGGCTTCCCCTGGCCGCTGCTATGGTAAAGCTGCATCTGTTTTGGTGGTTGCGGCTGCAAGGCCATATATTCTCTAAGATAAGCGCAGCCGCTTTTGTGACATCTCTCCACTGCTGATTGACTGCTGCCAAATGCCGGGGACTAACTGAATGCCTGTGCTACCTGCTGGTCAAATATATTTCCTGCATCTGGAGTAGAAATCAGGTAAAATTATGGCAGAATATTTATCATTTCCTAAAATTGGTAATATCTTTGCTTATTACGTGAATTCATGGTTTGAGGAGGATGTTAGTTTGCCAATTACTAGCCTATATGCAGTAATGGCAGTTAGCTTGCTGGTACAAATAGTATTACTAGCCAGAGGACTCAGGAATAAGGATAAGGATAACCTCACCATCTACTTACAGGAATTAACAGCCTTACGAAATGAGGTTTTGGAGAACAGATTAGGTCAGACCACAATTTGTAGCAAGTGGAACAGAAATTGGATGATAAGCTTGGCTCTGTGTCTAATATGCTAAAGACAGAGCTGTTTGATGAGATGCAGCGTATTTATGATAAGATAAACACAGAGAGAACCTCCATGTCTGAGGCTTTAGAGGCTAGGCTGTCAGAAGACCATGTTGAGCTAAGGAATATCTGTACCCAGCTAGAAACTCAAATAGGCAATGTTGCCCAGCAACTAGATGCAACAGTGCAAAATACCCAGGATAGGGTTGAAGAATTGGACAATGCCATTCAATCAGTTATTGAAGCATCCAAGGTAGCAGATCAGAAATCTGAGTCTAGATTTGAATGTTTGGAAGATTATTTACAGTACAGGGCTGACAGATTACATAGGTTCATAAGGTCGATTGCTGAGGACTCAAAATCAGCAAATCATGACCTTGAATATAGAGTTCAATACCTAGAAGGCCGTTTCCATGCCATCCAGATGCTGCCTAAGGATGATCATATTTAAGACCTAGAAAAACATATAAATGAGCAGTTAGAGCAATTTACAGATTCACTAACATGCTTGGGATCTTTTATGATTATCAGATTCTAATAAGGAAATCTTGGAATGTATGTTTGAAATGGTGAAGAAGTTATACCTCATTTGGGATTACAGATTGCCCCAGAAAAGATACAAAGAGGAGATTCTATTAACTATTTAGGTTACAAGATAGACTTACAAAGAATCAGACCTCAAAAGGTACAAATTAGGAGATATCGGTACCAAAGTATTAACTCTCTTCAGAAATTATTAGGGGAAATTTGTCAATTACAGACGATTATTGGTGTAGAAGGACATGACCTAGAGCATTTTAAAATGGCCCCTAAAGGTGATAAGGACCTAAACAGTCCAAGAATATTATCTGCTGAGGCAGAAAAAGAGCTACAATGGGTAGAAAACAGAATATTGGAAGCACACTTATATCGGATGTACCTTGATTTAGACTGAATTCAGGTTATCTTACCGTTCACAGAATACTCTTCTGGAATTCTGATGCAAAGGGAAGACACTATATTGGAATGGCTATTTCTTCCACATAAACAAAATAAAAATTTAAAGACATATATAGAAAAGATTTCTGATTTGATTTTAAAGGCAAATTAAGACATTGTCTGCTGACTGGAAAAAATCCAGCAGAAATTATAGTACCATTAACTAATGAAGAAATTTCCTCATTGTGGAAGAATAATGAATATTGGCAAATAGCTCTTACTGACTTTTTGGGAACAATTAGCAACAACCATCTTAAAACTGACAGAATTAAATTCATAAAAAGACAGTATGGATTCTTCCACGTATTGTAAGACAAACTCCCATTTCTTGAGGTCTTATCATCTACACTGATGCCAACAAATCAGGTAAGGCAGCTTATAAAGCAGGTGAGGTAAGTAAAGTAGTTCAAAGTCCATATACATCTGTACTGAAGGCAGAATAATATGCAATTCTCATGGTATTTATGGATTTTACAGAACCTCTTAATATAGTTACTGATTTCCAATATGCAGAGAGATTCATGTTACATATTGAAACTGCAGAATTCTTTCCTGATAATACAGAATTAACTTCTCTGCTTTCACAATTACAGGAATCTATCAGAAATAGAAGTAATCCTATATATATTACACATATCAGATCCCATATGGGTCTGCCAGGCCCACTAGCACAAGGCAATGATGAGATTGATCATTTATTAATTGGAAGTGTGCTGGAAGCCTAAGAATTTCATAAGAAACATCATGTAAATAGCAAAGGTTTGAAAAAGGACTTCTCCATCACTTGGCAACAAGCCAAGGAGATAGTGAGAAACTGTCCTACTTATTCCTTTTATAAACCAACTCCATTGCCAGCAGGTTGTAAACCTAAGGGTATTCGGGGAAATGAGGTGTGGTAGATGGATGTCTTTCACTTTGCAGAGTTTGGAAATTTGAAATATGTGCATCATACTACAGACACATTCTCTGGGTTCCAATGGACTACTGCTCTTAACTCTGACAAAGCTGATTCTGTTGTTACACACTGTTGTGCAGCTATGGCTATTCCTGCACAAACAAAAATTGACAATGCTCCCGCATATGTCTCTACAAAATTAGAACAATTTTTCAAATATTATAACATCTAGCATGTTACTGGTATACAACACAATCCTACAGATGAATCAGTGGTTAAGAGATCTAAAAGAACACTAAAGGAGATGCTCAACAAACAAGCTTGGAAGACTAACCCCCCCAAACATAGGTTCCATAATGCTTTGTTAACACTAAACTTTCTTAGTGCTAGTGAAAAAGGACAAATAGCTGAAGAAAGACACTGGACTGTGGAAAAAACTGCTGAACTCAATCAGCCGGTATACTTCTAAGATGTACTAACTTCTGAATGGAAACCAAGACATGTGTTACATTGGGGTCATGGTTTTGCATGGGTTTCCACAGGAGAAGAAAAACTTTGGATACATCAAAGTTGATCAAGATTCAAGTGGAAAAGGAAAAACCTCTCGATGAGGACAAATGACAGGTATTCTACTAAGGTATATCTCATAAACTAAATAGAAACCCCCCAAAGGAAAGGGAAGTGTTTTGCTTTTATCTTCACAGGAAAACTTATCTCTAGAAGGCAAAGAACACTACATGGGTAGATGCTGAAGAAGAAAAGGTAGCTATAACCATCAAATAAAAGGAATGTGCCATACGGTAAACTTTACAGCTCTCTCTCAGAGAACTCTATTTCTCTTCATTTCCTAGTCCCTATTCAATTAAACCAATGCTGGATTTAGAGGTGGATTTGGCTTTCCTCCTCTAAAATCCAAGCACATTATTTAACTAAACTTTAGTGCTTCTGTATTGTATCAAGAAGCCAATTGATGTAAAACAGTATAAAAGAAGAATTTGGGACTGTCTTTGTCTTTTCTTGGATCTTTCTCTCAAGGTGTACACCCTCTCATAATTGTTATGCTCTCATGGTTGCCTTCCCCAGCATGTGTACCTAGACAAGCAAATATTTCTCTGCTATCTGTTTATAGTTGTGTCCCACACAGCCATTGAATACCTGCCTGTCAGCAATCCCTGGACAACCTGGAAAGAAAATGGGCCACACCTCCTCAACTGCACTGGATCCAACTTGCTCCATTTCAACTGACACTCTGGCCAAAGCTTCAGATCCTGACTACAGTCAAGTTGAGGATTTTAAGAAAGATCTTCTATCAAGAGTATCCGATCTAGCATGGACTGGATACCATCCATTCAAGACTTTCAATATACTAACATTTTCTTCCTACAGGACCCCACAAGGCTGTCATCATTTCATTTCAGCAGGAAGTAACTTGGAGGATGATATGCCCCCTCCCCACATTGTTGTCACTTAGGATAGTGTATATACCTAGTTAGGGATAGCTTCCTATTGTTTATGGTTGGGATTGGAAGGAGGTGTTCAGGCTTGCATACCTCTCTCAGATGACTTTAGGTTTTAGTTAACATAGATAGTTAGGATGTGACATAAGCAGATTGTTGTATCTTCTTCTTATATTTTCCTTTATGATTGTTAATTTTGGATAATTTACACTGTTAAGTTTTAATCCTCTTTTAGACTAAAAGGGGAATTGTAGGGGAAGCTGTAGCCAAGCCTACTTAGGGGCTGGCTACAGGTGTGCCTGACCACTCTTGCGAGGGCGTGGTCAGTGTGATGTAAAGCAGATACTTGAAGGGGACTGCGTGTTTTGGTTTCACTTTTGGGCTTGCGTACAGACCGCTGCCACTACGGCTGGCTAGGTTGCTCTGTAAGTAAGGCCTTTCCCTATTAAATACCCTTATATTTTCACTGGGCTCCATATTGCTAATTTCCAACAGAGAGAGAGAGAGAGAGAGAGAGAGAGAGAGAGAGAGAGAAAATAAGAGAGCATAAGTGCGTCTGGATCTTTCTTTTAAATGGGTCCTTTATACCTGCCTGCAGACTTAGTAACCTTGGAAGGCTGCACTGAACAGAGTACTGCCTGAGTTATTACATCTTGCCAGTTGCCTTGGACATGCCAGCCTGATGCCTGGACCTTTCATTCCCACTTTCCCTGAATATGGAATGTTGGGGTGGAAGGCTTGGCAATTTAGGGAATAAGGATATCAAAGACTCAAGACTTCATCCTGCTGAAGTTGGGGCAATAACCATCATTGGGGGACCTGAGAATCTTGTGGTCCTACCACATCCTGAATTATCTGGTTGCTCCTTCCTTGTACAGGACATGTAGCACATACAATAGCCTCCTCGACGTTGCCAGATGTGAGCAGTGTATGAGATGAAGTTATGGTTAGAAAAAAAATGTTTCTGACTCCTGATATCAGAGGGATGGGTGGTCAGATGAGGGAGTGATTCCGGAGAGTGGGATCCTAGAGGAGGAAAGGAATCTGGGATCATTAAAGGCTGAATACTATTTATCAGGTGTGCATCTTTGGACCTGTTTGCCTAGGTCCCATTTAGCTCCCTGGGATTTATAGGAATATTTTGTATGTACCAAAAACATAAATTGGAGAAACATCAGCTGCCTCTTTATGATAGATGCGACTTGGCTGATAGCATTCTCATTTTGGATTGGGTAAGGTATCTTTCGGACAATACAAAAGCACCTTAATTTTGCCATTGTAGAGAGTTTTGGCATGCTCTTCAGTACTAGAACAGAGAGACAGAGAGACAGAGAGAGAGAGAGAGAGAGAGAGAGAGAGAGAGAGAATATGTATGTGTGAGAGAGAAAGAGACTTTGGCTTAGTGTAGCTGGCATATTCATTGTAAAGCAGGTAGAATTATAGACTCCCACCCAGTGTGTAGAGACATATACATAGAGACACAGAAGTGAGAAATAGAGATACACAGAGACAGAGTCAGAGACAGGGTGTGATAGAGAGCGTTAGAAAATGAAATGAGAGACAGACTGAAACAGAGACAGGCCAGGGCTTAGTGTAGGCTAGGATAAATCCATATCACATGCAGAGCAGGCTCTGAACATACCCAAGTCGATGTTGTCTCTGCCTAATGAACTCAGATCTGGTGCTGACATCATCTCATGCAACCAAGTTTCTGAATTCCAATAATTTTTCAATCTAATCTAAGTAATGGAATTTAAGCATTCTAGGAAGAAATAAACAATGTAAAACTCACCTTTTTTAAAGAAATATGATTACTTTCATTTTCTTATTCCATTGATGTACTTCTTAAGGTATTTGACATTCCTCCCCAAAAATGTAATAAATGGTTTTTCCACAGTAACAGTAACTGCTAGATTCCATTAAACATAAGATATAATTACAATGGAGGTAGCTTAAGGAGGCTTGGTACCCAACATCTCAGAATATGAAGTCAGGCTTAACTCATCGACAAATGAGGAACAAAACATGCCCGAAGAATTGAGATGACACAATGGTCTGAACAGTGGAGGGGGAGAAACTCCCAAAGGCATAAATATGAAACCCATAGGTGATTCAGCGAATGTGGTGGTGGACCTCATCCTTGGGAAACACACCGACATGAAGTGGTGTTTTAACGTTTGGTCAGTCCCAGAAAAAGATCTCTGCGATGTCCTGCTCAACCGAGCCTGGTTATGGAGAGAGTTCACAGAGCAAGAGCGTCCATGGCTTTGACAGCTCCTAAGTTGGTCATTTGTATATGTGGAAGGGAAATCTAGCTATGGAGCCAGAACCTTGAGCAAGGGAAGAGGAATCTTAGAATGTCCATGAACTTTGGATTTTCTGACATTGTTGAAGACGGTGAGTGGGGGAGACAGAAGAGATGAAGAAGGTCCGAGGAAGATACTAGATAGCAGATAACAGAGAGGAATTGGAAGGTGACAGAGAAAAAGCCATCAGAACTTGGTAGGGATCTGTCTATTAAAGGGGTTCTATAACCCTGCCTGCAGACTTAGTACCATAGAACCCTGGACTGAACACAATAGTAGCTGAGTGAGTGCACTCTTTCAGGTGACATGGGTTGTTAGCCAAATATCATAACCTTTTATTCCCAACATCACTGATAATGGAAATTTGGGATCTTATATTTGCAACTTACAGAATAAGTATGTCAAGTTCTCAAGACTGCTTCTTATTGATGAAGTGGCATTGATCATCTTTGGGGGGGTGTTTGGAAATAGTGGGGTACTGCTACATCCTGGATTACCTGGTTGCTCTATGGATTTTCAGAATATATGACACTGTCTGGGACATCCTAAGCCTCGGCAGCTGTCAGCAATTTAGGAGATGAAATGTAGTTTAGAAAAAAGTATTTAGGGAGGACCTGGCAGGCCAGTATTCTGCTGACACACAGGAAACAGTGGCACCACCATCCACGAGAAGTGGACCAACATCAGTGTATTGGATCTGTTTCCATCTACCAGAAGGGAACATTGGTCCCACACCCACCAGGAGAAAAAGGAACACTTGCTATACCCACCAGAAGAAAGGATGAGAAGCGGACAAGGGAAAAGCATATCCAACAATAAAAAACCCAATATGACACCACCGGAGACTAGGAACCATACACCAGTAAGACCTCAACATCACCAAGCAGATGAACCACAAGAGAATAACCTTAATAACATCTTCAGGAAAATCATTGAGAACCTCAAAGAGGACCTCAAAGAGGACATGAGAAAATCCCGTAAAGAAATTGAAGACAAAATAAAGCAAAAAATACAAGATATCAACAAATCTCTCAAGGAAACTGTTCAAGACCAAAAACTGAAATAGAGACAATAAAGAAATCACAATCTGAGGAAATGCTGGAAATAGAACAGCTGGGTAAAGGATTAGGAACTACAGATGTAAGCATAACCAACAGAATACAAGACATGGAAGAGAGAATCTCAGGAGTTGAAGACACACATGTGGAAATAGATTCATCATCCAAAGAAAATCATAAGTCCAACAAATCCCTAACAAAATATCGAGGAAATTTGGGATATCGTGAAAATAACAAACCTAAGAATAATAGGGATAGAAGAAGGTGAAGAAATCTAACTCAAAGGCACAGAAAACATATTCAACAAAATCATAGAAGAAAACTTTCTCAACCTAAAGAAAGACATGTCAATGAAAATACAACAAGCATAAAGAACACCCAATAGATTTAACCAAAAAAGGACACCTCGCCACATAATAATCAAAACACCAAACATACACACAAAGAGAAAATATTAATAGCCACAAAGGGAATAGGTCAAGTAACATATAAAGGCAAACCTATCAGAATCACACCTAATTTTTCTTGGAAACTCTGAAAGCAAGTAGGTCCCGGTTAGATATTCTACCTACACTAAGAGACCATGGATGCCAGCCCAGATTACTATACCCAGCAAAGATTTCAATCATTATAGATGGAGAAAACAAGATATTCCATGATAAAACCAGATTCAAACAATACATTATCCACCAATCCAGCCCTACAGAATGTACTGGAAGGTAAACTGCAACCCAGGGAAATTAACTACAATTAGAAAAACATAGGCTATAGATAATCCCAACTTACGAACAGTCAAAAGAAAAAAGGGATAGAATCCCACACATAAACTTTCCACCATTACCAAATCAAAAACAAACAAGAATTAACAGCAATCAATGGTCATTAATATCCATCAACATTAATGGTCTTAACTCCCCTATAAAATAAACTCACATTAGCAGAATTTATATGAAGACAGTCCTTCCTTCTGCTGCATAAAAGAAACTCACCTCAACCTCAAACACAGATGGTACCTAATAATTAAATGTTGGGGAAAGATCTTCCCATCAAATGGACCCAAGAAACAAGCAGGAGTAGCAATCCTAATATCCAATAAATTGGACTTTAAACTAAAATCAGTCAAAAGAGATGAAGAAGGTAATTTCCTACTCATCACAAGGAGAAATGCATCAGGATGAAATTTTAATTCTGAACATATATGCCCCAAATAGAAGGCATCCATGTTTGTAAAAGAAACTTGACTAAAATTCAAATCACACATATAAATGCACACACACACTTATAGTGGGTGATTTCAACACCCCACTCTCACTAATTGACAGGAACACCAGACAGAAACTAAACAAAGAATCAAAAGAATTTATCTAAGTTGTGGCGCAATTGAACTTAACAAATATCTATAGAACATCCCACCCAAATACATAACAATTTACCTTCTCCTGAGCACCACATGCAACCTTCTCTAAAATCGATCACATACATGGCAACATAGCAAACCTTAACAAGTACAAAAAAATTGAATTAAAAGCCTGTTTCTTATCAGACCACCATGCTTTAAAATTAGAATTCAATAACAAGAACCACAAAAAACCTACAAACTCATGGAAATTAAGTAACACCCAATTGCACAATTATGGGTCCACGAAGAAATAAAAAAGAAATTAAAGATTTCCTAGAATTCAATGAGAATGTGGACACAACCAAACCTAAGGGATACTCTGAAAGCAGTGCTAAGAGGAAAGTTCATAGCTCTAAATGCCCACATGATGAAACAGGAGAATAATCACAGTAGAGATTTAACAGCTCAACTGAAAGATTTAGAAAACAAAGAAGCCAATATACACTGGAGGAACAGACACCAGGAAATAAACAAATTGAGGGCTGAAATCAATAATATGGAAACTATAAGAACAATACAAGGAATCAATATAACAAAAAGTTGGTTCTTTGAGAAAATCAACAAGATAGAGAAAACTTAATCCAAACTTACCAAATAACAAAGAGTGAACATGCAAATTAATAAAATCAGGAATGAAAGGGGGGTCATAACAGATACAGGGGAAATCCAGAGAATCATCATGTCATATTTTGAAATCCTATATTCCTCAAAATTTGAAAATCTAAAGGAAATGCAAAATTTTCAGTAGAGATTTCACTTTCCAAAATTAAAATTATCAAGAACAGATAAGCAACTTAACTAGACCTATAAACTGAAATGAAAATTAAGCAGTCATTAGAAGTCTCCCAACGAATGAAAGCCCAGGGACAGATGGCTTCAGTACAGAATTCTAACAGAAATGCAAAGTACAACTACTAGCAATTCTCCTCAAAGTATTCCACACATTAGAAGCAGAAGGGTCAATACCAAAATCTTTATATGAGGCCACAATTACCTTGATACCCAAGCCACACAAAGACACAACTAAAAAAAAAGAACTACAGACCAATATCCCTCATGAATATTGATACAAAATTTCTCCATAAAATATTGGCAAATCGAATCCAAGAACACATCAAAGAAATCATCCATCCCGATCAAGAAGGTTTCATCCCAGCAATGCAAGGATTGTATAACATATGAAAATCCATCATTGTAATCCACCAAATAAACAGATTGAGGAAAAAAATCACATGATCATATCACTAGATGCCGAAAAAGCCTTTGACAAAATCCAACAACCCTTCATGATAATTCCTCTAAAATCAGGTACAAGTCAAGGCTGTTTACTTTCTCCATACCTCTTCAATATTGTCCTTGAAGTTCTAGCTAGAGCAATAAGACAACAAAAGGAGATCAAGGGAATACAAATCAGAAAGGAAGCAGTCAAACCCTCACTATTTGCAGATGATAAGATAGACTACATAAGTGACCCGAAAAACAACCAGGGAACACCTACAGCTGATAAACTCTTTCATCAAAGTGGCAGAAAACAAGATTAACTAAAAAAAATCTGTAGCCCTACTATATACAGATGACACATTGGTGGAGAAAGAAATAAGAGAAGCATCACCCTTTAAAATTGCCACAAACTACATAAAATAACTTGGAGTAACACCAACCAAAAAAGTGAAAGACCTGCACCATAAGAATTTTCAGTCTTTAAAGAAAGAAATTAAAGAAGGTAACAGAAAATGGAAAGATCTACCATGCTCGTGTGTAGGCAGGATCAACATAAATAAATTGGCAATCTTACCAAAAGCAATCTAAAGATTCAATGCAATCCACATCAAAATCCCAAAAAATTCTTCACTGATCTTGAAAAAAACAATTCTCAACTTTATATGGAGAAACAAAAGACCCAGGATAGTCAAAACACCCTTGTACAATAGAGGAACTTCTGGAGGCATCACCATCCCTAACTTTAAGCTCTATTACAGAGCTATATTCCTGGAAACAGCTTGGAATTGGCACAAAAATAGACAGGTAGACCAATGGAATAGAATTGAAAACACTGTTCTTGACTCACACACCTATGAACACCTGATTGTTGACAAACAATCCAAATTTATACGATGGAACAAAGAGAACATCTTCAACAAATAGTGCTGGCATAATTGGATGCAAACATGTAGAAGACTACAGATAGCCCCAAGCATTTTGCCCTGCACAAAACTTAAGTCAAAATGGATGAAAGACCTCAACATAACCCCAGCCACACTGAACCTACTAGAAGATAAAGTGGGAAATAATGTTGAATTAATGGGTACAGGAGACTGCTTCCTGAACATAACACCAGTAGCACAGACACTGAGATCAACAATTCATAAATGGGACCTCCTGAAACTGAGTAGCTTCTGTAAGTCAAAGGACGTAGTTATCAAGACAAAACAACAGCCCACAGACTGGGAAAATTTATTCACCAACCCCACATCTGACAGAGGGCTGATCTCCAAAATATTCAAAGAACTCAAGAAGCTAGACTCGAAAACACCAAACAATCCAAATAAAAAATGAGGTATAGAACTAAATAGACAATTCTCAATAGAGGATTTTAAAATGGCTGAAAGACACATGAGAAAGTGTTCATCGTCCTTAGGCATCAGGGAAATGCAAATCAAAACAACTCTGAGATACCATCTTACTCCTGTCAGAATGGCTAAAATCAAATATACCAATGACAGTTTATGCTGGAGAGGATGTGGAGAAAGAGGAACACTCCTCCACTGCTGGTGGGGCTACCAGCTTGTACAGCCACTGTGGAAATCAGTATGGTGACTCCTCAAGAAAATGGGAATGAGTCTACCACAAGATCCAGCAATTTCACTCCTAGGCATATACCCAAAAGAAGCACATTTATATAACAAGGACATATGTTCAATCATGTTCATAGCCGCATTATTTGTAATAGCCAGAACCTGGAAGCAGCCTAGATGCCCCTCAACCGAAGAATGGATAGAGAAATTGTGCTACGTTTTCACAATGGAGTACTAATCAGCAGAAAAAAAAAACAATGGAATCTTGAAATTTGCAGGAAAATGGATGGAACTTGAAGAAACCATTCTAAGCGAGGCAACCCAATCACAAAATGACAAAGATGATATGTACTCACTTATATGTGGACCTGCTTCATGATACATAGTAGTGACCATGCTTTATCAGAGCTGTTTTTAATGATGTTGCACAGAATGGTTTCCTCCCAGATGATGATTGAGAAGCTAATTTAAAAATAAATGGTGCCAAGTACCACAAGAGTTAACAGAACTGTGCTGTTTTCAGGGATTTTGTTTTTTACTTTGTTGTTGTTGTTTGTTTGTTCGTTTTTTTGGTTTTTTTTTTTAAATGGATTGTGCTGGATGTCTCTACAATTCTCTTCAAATGACTGCAGAACCAGGAAAAGATGTTACTGCTATTGATGCATAACTTATTGCCATTGTTGATCATATATATATATATATATATATATATATATATATATGCTAATTGAATCTCAATTATGTGATGAATCCAAGGTGTTTCAGTGAGTGCTGACCTGTGCATGCAAATTTGATTTCATCTTTAGTAAGTAGTAAAGTTATACTCTTGCCAAATATAAAGTGACACACTGGAAGACAAATGTCACACAATTTTAAATTTTATGTGTAACCTCGAAACGATGAACTTATGGGAACAGAGAGCAGAATTATGGCTATTAGTCTTTAATGTGGGTCTTTTAACTATGGGGAAATGATTGGTTTAAGGACAAAACCTGCAGTTGGATAAGAGGCATGGATTCTGTGATGTCTTGAGGTCTACTGAGAGCATGGTAAATATGGTTGATAACAATATGCTATGTATTAAAAATCGTGAGATAGTATACTTTAAGTGTTCTCAAATTAAAAATGATAAATATGTGTGTTAAAACATGTTTATTGGTTTAATTTAACCATGCCATTGTGAACATACTCTATTATGTATCATAATTGTGCATGACTTTATGAGCTATACAAATGAATGGAAAAGAAAAAAATTAGTGGCAAAAGATGTAAACTATCTGAAGAAAAACCCAAGCAAAGTGCTTTTGGGACTCTTTACCTCCTGTTAGCTTCTCATTTTCCAACTTTGATTTAAAAAATAAACAACAAAACTTTTTCTTCACCTTATTATAATTTATTTTTGTCATGTCTTCTTGTTATTTCTTGTGAGACTGTTTTATTTTAATTAGAGTCAGAAGAGAAGTGGATTCAAAAGGGAAAGGGAGATGCAGAAGAATTGAGAGGATTAGCTTCAGGAGAAACTCTGATGAGGATAAAGGAATAGAACTTATTTTCAATATGCAAAATGTATTTCTGCAGTTTTGCTTTCTTTCTTAAGATACAACATTAAAAGTAAAACAACAAAGTGAGCTTTTCTGATATTATAAGTGATTGCAAATATTCACATTTAAAATTATTATGTTCTTAAAGAAAATTTACAAAAACCTAAATGTAACAGATATAAAATCAAGATAATTGAAAAATTAAGAATTGTAAGTAAATTAATATCCTCGTTGCTGGTAGTATACATAACATTGGAGAACATTCACTTTGATAAGGACAGAGTACTTTCTTATTAAATATACCACACTCATATTTATCACAATATACAATTTTAGTGGTTTTTGAATATGAAAATTGTTTGCATATTCATAGGCATCATGAATACAGAATTATATAGAATTATACAGAATTATACAGAATTCTATACAATTTTTAATATGTCACAGTATGTTGGACATTGTGCTTCATTCAATTCTGTGGAGAATATAGTAATTAGCATTCAAAAAATTTGCAACATAGTTCCTACTTTTACTGTTCATTGACTTGAATGACATAATTTTTTTAACTGAACTATTTTCTTTTTCTAAGATCAATATAAATATATTTATATATATAGTTCTTGATAATTGACTTTTGTGTGTTACCAATATTCATATAGTTATCCATTACAAACCATGATAATTATAATTATGGACATGCTATCATAAGCATAATCACTATATGTTGAAAATTTTTAGATCACAATTGAAATCACACAATCATCTCAGAATTTTTTTGCATTTTTAATGAAGTAGTACAACTTTTAATGTAAAACTCATTTATGCCATCTCCGCGGACACCACACTCTATTGACTTGTTCTTCCAAACATGCAAGTTAAAGCTTTGAAGTTGTTCTTCCTACCACCAAAATCCAACAACAAGAATAAATATGTTCTTTCCTTGAAAAAAGCAAAGAACCATAAATATGGGGACGATGAACTCTAAAATTATGCTCATTTGTCTACACTGTAAGCAAAGCAATAAACAAGTAAAAACTAGTTAATGATTATTCTGTAATTGAAAGCATCCATTCATCAGTGTTTGGTTCACAGAAGGATAGGACTAAAATGCTTTCACCTATGAATGTGGTGGGATCACTGAAACCTGTCTTTAACAAAAGAGATTGTCACCATCATAGCAAATGATAGATACAAAACAACCCAATCATATTTCTTATTACTAGCTTTTCTCCAAATATTAACTTTTATTAACAGCATTTTCAGACATAAAATATGGCTCCTACATAGGATGTTTATACCTCCCTAATTAACATTCATGTCTTTCACAATGTGATTTGTCTTTGAAATTTATGTTAATGATTTCAGTCAATACAACCTATGTCATTACTACAGACAGCCACTGGTACAAATTAAATAGTCATTGTTTTCTGGATTAAACCAAATAATATTTATTTCAATAAGGCAATATATATCTACTGGCTCAATTTAGAAAACATATAGAATATACTATAAATGAGTCTTCCATGTAGAAAAATAGAATTTTACAAAATATCTTTTTATACTAAATCTTGAAAGTGTCAAACATAGATAAAAATACTGATTCCTCAGATAGAAGAGATTCCTATGAATATACTGACTACAGATGTGGATGGATTGGTAATGATTTTAGTACGATTGGATAAAATAATGCAAGCAAAATTAAATCATGAAATATATAATTTAACCAATATAAATAATTGAAATATATATTTTTGGTGCACCATATATTAATGTAAGAAAACACTTTGGTCAGATTATCCATGTTAATGAAATGATGGGTATTTTAGTTTCTTTCACAAAACTGATGTGTACAAACCAGGAATGCCAGATTGTATGTGGAATTTCAGCACCAGGGATGGAGGTGGTACAGAGAGTTTCATGGAAATGTCTGAAATATCAAAATGTTCCTTTTTTATTTGCAGCTAAAAGCTATAGTCCATGCCATCTCATTTCTGTGTGCACATAAATTATTAATACTCTTAAGAACATCGACCCAACCATACATACATTAAAATATTCACACATCCATACCCACACATACCAACATATGTGAAAGTGTATATAATATGTATGGTATTGTGAATTAATATTCTCATCACATTAGAATTATATCACAGGGACCCATATGCAAACACAATGCAATTATGTCCCAGGGACCCAAATGCAAACACACAAGCAGACTATACCTCAACCTGTTCTACTTCAGAATGTGGTACCACTTCAGTGCCAACAAAGCCGATGACCACAGTTAGGAACAGAGTCTTCATATTGCTACTTGCTTGTTTCAGCACTCTTGAGAAAATATCAGTAGTTTGGTGGTTACAGATGATTTCCTGGATTCCTCTTATTAAACCAAATGTAATACAAAGTTTTTAGGTTCTGGAAATTTTATTGCTCTTTTGTCCTACATCCTGTTTGGCAGACCATTCAGAACTTACATTGACTTTGTTGAATTTTACCGAGGAGCTTTATATTCAGTAATTGTTAACATTATGAATTGTTGGCATGTGCATGATAAAACATATATAACTTTTAAGATGGTTTTGAGGCTGTCCCCTTATGTCCTATGCTGTGTAATATAGAATGAGTTTCAAATTTTATTTTTAATTTGTTAATGTGTGTTCTTTAGTGGGTCATAGTCAATTATTAGGCCCTAAGCAAAAATGTATGATACTAACATGGATAAATAGAACTGACACTTAATTTTGCCATGTGGGTAAATTCAGCAATGATTTAGAAAATTTCCCAGAGCAGAAAAATTTAGTAAGTAGAAGGTGATAGTGTGTATACAATGAAGGTCACACATTTACATATGGGCCTCCTAAGGTTACCAATGATGCATCATTTTGGATTTTTTACTCTCACTGACAAGACAAACACCACTGATAACATCCCCTCCTACATTATCCTGTGGTCACAAAATTATTCTGGTACTGAACAAGAAAAGTTACACATTTTACATTTAGAAATTTGAAACTTATGACTGTGGTATTTAGGTATTTTCTTATATATTCACAATGAGATACTCTCAAGTTTTTTCAGGAACATGGGTAAGCATTGTACCTTCATCTTCACATATCTATCTTAAGCATGCTTCTTGGTGAATGTATGTTTGGCTGACATGAATCAATTACTGTTCATCCAAGTAATATTTAAAGAATATTTGCGCATCCAGGGTTGCAAAGAAAATTTGTGCTTAAAACCATTTAATTGAATAAAAATAATAGAGTGAAGAGAACCTTAAGGTGATCTGGAGAATTTCTATCGGAGACTTGAAAGAATCTTATTAACTAGAAGTATTTAAATCATAGCCAAATTTCATGGCATTCAAAGCCTTTTATTTAGACAAGAGAAAATGAAGAACAGGCATGAAATGTCACCACATTTTATTTGAATGGTATAAAGAAACTATTCCAGATTTTTAGTCATTATTTCAATTTTAGGTGGTTGGTATATGATATTCCTGCTCAGAATATCAGTTGAAACTGGGCCAAACTGGAAAACTATTAACATTTAAACCCACATGCCAACAAAAATAAGGTTTCTTTCTTTTCTGTATTCATATTTTTCTCTCAAACCCAGAGCCAGGGATGTATTTGACATATACATTCTTTCATATAATGTATAAATGGATTAATTTAAGAATCCTAGTAAACTGAAAGTAGTAAAACTTCACAAAAATGATTGGGTATGTTCATTGAAATTTTAAATGATGCACCCTCAAAAGCATGAACACTCAACTTCATAAGCATAATTTCACCCAGAAAGTTTCTAAATTGATTACTTAACCTCATTTGCTTACTTGCTGTCATGTCACTGAATGATATTGCTGTGTGTAATTAAGGTAGGGGACAGACTGCAAGAATTGTCCTTATTTTCATTGAGGTTTTATGAGGTACCATTCCATAGGCAGGTTGGCCTGTGCTGTATAAGAAAGCAAGATATTTTAGTCATTTGGGACTAGGATTCACAATTCTACATTTTAACTGCAATAATATTTTGATATGAGAAATGAAAAGAAGATAGAATAAGGAAAGCTAAACATCAAGCAGTATTCTTCCTTAGAACTTGAGTTCCCTTGGAGGAGGGAATAACCTTTGAAAGAGAAAGGAGGGCTGGTTTCAGATTCCTACATGCTTTTAGTTTCCCCAATAATGGGCTTTTATCAGGAAGTTTATGTTCAATAATGACTCTGCTGAGGTAAATTTGATCTGAATATTTTCTTAAAGCAAAATAATGAATCTAGAAAGCAAGGTAATTCATTCCAAGAAAACCAAATACCACAAACTATCACATAAAAAATAATGCATTAATGTTTTATAAATATTCATTTACTTTGGCATGGCTTTCTGTAAAGGACAATAATTTAAAAAAAATGAGCCAGGGAAGAGAAAATGAGTAGAAATATTTTCCTGAATGTGTAGTCCAGTTTTTGTGAGAGTACAAATAATGTCAAACAGAGCTCTCCTACAAATCTTATGGTTGAGTATTCTCATTTCAGTTCTTTGTTATGTTGGATGAATTTTATTGTATGAATTTATGTGTGTAAATAGTGACTTTGAAGAGCATCATATGTTTGTTCTTTGAAGCAAAGCAAAGGACTGGTGTTTCAGAGTAATTAAGCCTGACTTCTAAAACAGGTTATTCAAGGGAGAAAGAACTCATGAGTTCACCACAGGGATAAAAAGTTGTAAAAGGCACTATGTCCACCACTCAAATTCAAAGTGTTAAGGTTAGTTTCAAGCTGGGATATTCCTGTGGAGACAATTTTTTAGAAGATAAATTCAGTGCTATGAAGCAACCAAAGTGTCTTAAGATCAGAACAACATCTTAACGAAGAAGTTAAAGAAAAAAAGATTTTGAAGTAGAGGAGAAATAAATTAATCTGTTCCAACAAATGCATACATAAATCTGTTTATCCTGTGCCCTATATATTTTTCCCCAGAGAGAAGCCCTTTCTGATTTAGCTACTGATTTGTTTTATAGGAGTGACAGGAATTCTACAAGTTGGTTCATATAGCAGAATGATGTCTAAATGACATGACTTTATTAATATGCTCTGAATATAAACATTTACTGAGCTGTAGTCAGGTAAAATGCAGGATGTGAATTTAATTTTCCTGTATCTATGGACATTTTTGTGTGTTCTCATAAACAATTAGTTTTGAGAAGATTCTATGAGATGTTAAGAAGAGTGGGTAGTCCATAGCCATTGGGTGTAATGTTCTATAATTATCTTTTATTGCAATTGATGGAAGCAGGTGCAGAGATCCACAGGTAAGAACTGGGCTGAGCTCCCAGAGTCCAGTCAAAGAGAGGGATGATCAATAATATCAGCAAAGGGGTCAAGACTATTTGGGGGATACACACAGACATATCTGACCTGAACTATTGGGATCTCATTGACTCCTGAATGACATCTAGGGAGCCTGCATGGGATTGAACTGGGTCCTGTGAATGTGGGTGGCAGTTGTATGCCTTGGTCAGTCTGTATGGTCACTGACAATTGGACCAGGATTTATCCATTGTGTTTGTATTGGCTTTATGGTAGTCCATTTCTTTGGAGGGATACCTTGCTTACCCTATATAGAGGGAGGGCAATGGTCCTGCCTTAAAGAGATGTGCCAGACTTCATTAACTCCCCATGGGAAGCCTTGTACTCTCTGAGGATAGGCTTTGTTTTGAAGAAAGTAGGTTGAGCAGGAGGAGGAACTGGAATTGGTACATAAAGTGAGAATATATTGTTTTAAAATAAAAAATCATACCTAATAAAAAGAAAACCATTTCCCATGCTAAATGGACAATTTACTAGGAATGATGAGAAAACTGACTGCTCCAGTAACCGGTGGCATGGAAACTCTTTGAGTATTGGTGTTTCAAAACATTGTTCATAGAGCATGTGTATGCATGTGTGTGGTCATATGCGTGCGTGTGTGTGTGTGTGTGTGTGTGTGTGTGTGTGTGTGTGTGTGTGTGTGTATCTGGGTATGTACTTGAGTCATTTACTCATCTACTTCTATCACCTATCTGTACCATGCCCATGGGTTAAGTTTCCCTAAATAGGCAGAATGTTGGCTTGTTTATTTTCTAATAAGAGAAATTGTGTGCGTATCCATCTGGATGTGAACAGAACTGGAAAGGGATTAGAAAAAAATAGGTGGAGAAAAGTTTAATCAGATATATTCAGTGAAATACACATCTATTTTCAGTGAAAGAAAAATAATTTAAAATAAAATAAATGAATAAATGTGAGAAAAAGCAAAAGAAAAACACACTGTTGCTTTCCACCAGGTTGTGCATGCAAGTGTAGGACCATAAGGATTTTCATGCCACCTTGGTCATTAAAGTGGTTCTTAGTCATCAATGCCTGGTAAGATTGATTGTTGGTTGTCTCCTTCCTTTAAAATCTTGCATGCAAACTTCTGTTACCATGAAAACCAGATCCCAAAGATGAATCATTCAGGTCAGTTACAGCTCAAGGGTTTTTTGCCTATGTTTGAATAATAGTGTCTTCATGACTAGGGACTTATTATCAATCTCTGGAGAAATCAAGTGTTTAATTTTTATTTCTCTTAACTACAGGAAAATCCACCAAATCCCCAGGCAAAGGGAGAGTGTTGGCTGATGAGGCTCAAAGATTTTTCTGTATTTCACAGAAAAAATAAACTAAAATGAGAATGCAATTCTATTTCAATAACACGGGTGTTGCAAGTAGGCTTGATTTTGAGTAAATAATAATAAGAAAATCAGTAGCCCTACTACATATCAATGATAAATCTGCTAAGAAAGAAATCAAAGAAACATCACCTTTTACAATTGCCACAAACAATATAAAACACCTTGGGGTAATGCTAACCAAAATAATGAAAGACGTGTATCATAAGAATTTTGAGTCTTAAAAAAGAAATTAAAGAAGATACCATGAAATGGAAGGATCTCCCATGTTCTTGGATAGGTAGGATCAACATATTAAAAATAGTGATCTACAGATTCATCGCAATCCCCATCAAAATCCCAACACAATTCTTCACAGAACTTGAAAAAATAATTTTCAACTTTATATGGAAAAACAAAAGACCCAGGTTAGCCCAAACAACCCTGTTCAATAAAAGAACTTCAGGAGGCATCATCATCCCTGATTTCATGCTATATTATAGAGTTATAGTACTTATAAAAGCAACTTAGATGCCCTCAACTGAAGAAAGGATAGATAAAATATGGTACATTTACACAATGGAGTATCACTCAACAGAAAAAACAACAACAATGGAATCTTGAAATTTGTTGGAAAATGGATGAAAATAGAAGAAACAATTCTGAGAGAGGTAACTCAATCAGCAAACAACAAACACGGTATGTATTCACTCATATGCAGATATTAGACATAGACTAAAGGATTACCACCCTACAATCCACACTGCCAGAGAAACTAGTACACAAGGATAACCCTAAGGCGATACATGGTAGCCAGGAGAAGGGGACAGAGATAAGATCTCCTGAGCAAAATGGGAGAACAGGAGGAAGGGGAGGGAGCTAGGAGAATAAGAAGGGGATAAAAGAAGGGTGAGGAGGACATGAGGGAGCAGAAAGTTTGAGTCAAGGAAAGAATAGAAGAAAACAAGAAAGGAGATACCATAATAGAGGGAGACATTTTAGGTTTACAGAAAAATCAGGCAGTAGGGAAATATCTGGAGATCTACAAAGATGACACCAGCTAACAATCTAAGCAACAGAGGAGAGGCTACCTTAAATGTCCTCCCCTGATAATGAGACTGATGACTGAATTTTATGCCAGTGTATAGCCTTCATCCAGCAGCTAGTGGAAGTAGAAGCAGACACCCACAGCTAATCACAGCACTGAACTGGAATCCTTGCAGAGAAGGACGAGTAATGAAAAAGGGGTTCTGGACCAGGCTGGTGAAACCTAGAGAAACAGCTGACCTGAACAAGAGGGAGCTCTTGGTACCCAGACTGATAGCTGGAATTACAGCATGGGACTCACTTTCTATGGAGAGCAGAAAGGATATGTGATAGGAGGTGGTAGGGGAAGAGGGGAGGAGGGGAGGGAGTGGGAACTGGGATTCAAATGTAAGACAATCTTGCTTCTAATTCAAATAAAAAGAAAACAAAAGAATCATAAACTTGTCATTGATTGATAGCCTCTTATTCAGAAATTCAAAGTCCTGGGTTTGTTGCCAACAATTGGAATTGAAGGCATATTTGTGATAATCCTATTGTTTCATGAAGGGAATGAAAATGCTGGTGTTCATGTCATGTCAAATCACATCACTGATTTTATAATGTAAATTGCAGCAAAATTTCATGAAATAATTTTTAAATTTTGGAAAATGAAAGACATTTTTTATTCCACAAATATACTCTGCTATTTTTCCTTTTCACTTATATGTAGAATAAAATATGTAAATGCAGGACTGTTTGATAATGAACAATACATTTATCAACACAAGGATTCCATATGCAATTTTCACATTCAAGGAAAACACATCCATGTAAGGATATAATAAATCAAAAAGAGTTGCTGGAATAGATTTCCTCCATGCTTATCTCTGATTTTATAGAAAGAATTTAAATGGGAAAGAATGTGTGAAGCAAAACTCACAGAAGGTATTGTTGGGGTGCGAACACTTAATAATAATAAAGAAAGCCCTTTCCGCCGACCTGGTCCATAACATGGTGAGTGACCCTCTGCTCTTACCCAACTACCGTCCAAAGCCACATTCACCCTGATCACCCCGGGCCTGCACCTGCTTGGGGTAGACCTGTCCAGGCAGGGAGGAACTCCCTGTGTCTGGAAACACCCTACTCTTTCTTCCCATTCCACTGACCTGACCCCTACGGAGGCCTAACTCCTTCAGAGTGAGGAGACTATTAGGAGAGGCAAGACCATCCAGAGCTGTGGACATTGAATCCCTGGCCCACGCACACCACTGGGTCACAAGAGGAGATAAAGAGAACCCACCTGCACCCACTGGAAGAAGATATGGGAAGAAGACAGAATAAGAACGAACTCAACAACAGAAAGACCAATATGACACCACCAGAATCTAGGGACTACACACCAGCAAAAATCTGAAAATCGCAACACAGAGCATGAAGAAGATATGGACCTCAAAAATTATCTCGGCAAGATGATAGAGACCTTTAAAGAGAAAACAAGAAAATCCCTTAAAGAAATAGAAGAAAAATCAAGCAAAAAATTTAAACAACACCTATCCACAAATCCAGCACTACAGAAGGTTCTAGAAGGAAAACTCCAACCCAACAAACCTAAGTACACTCACAAACACACACGCAATAGATAATCTAATTTTACCAAATACAAAAAGAAACAGGAGGGCAAAATCCACACACAATGACACCACCAACAATAAATCCAAAACAAACAAGAACCAACAAACAATGGACATTAATATCCTTAAATTTCAATGTTCATAACTTACCTATAAAAAGATAAAGGCTAACAGAAAGGATACAAAGACAGAATCTATCCTTCTGTTGTTTACAAGAAACACACCTCAACTTCAAAGACAAGTGTTACCCCAGAGTAAAAGGATGGGATAAGTTTTTCCAATCAGATACGCCCAAGAAACAAGATGGTAGCAATCCTAAAATTTAACAAATTAGACTTCAAACTAAAATCAATCGAAAGAGATGAAGAAGGTCATTCCATACTGATCACAGGAAAAGTTCATCAAGATGTAGTCTCAATCCTGAACATCAGTGCCCCAAATATTAAGGCACCCTCATTTGTAAAAGAAACATTACTAAAGCTCAAACCACATATAAACACACACACACACACACACACACACACACACACACACACAAACACACACACTTATAGTAGGAGACTTTAATACAACCTTACACCAATAGACAGGACAATAGAAGCAGATGGGATATTGTCGAACTATTTCTACGAGGATAAAATCACTTTGATACCCAAGCCACACAAAGATATGACTAAGAAAAAACTACAGACAGATATCTCTCATGAACATTGATGCTAAAATACTCAATAAAATGTTGGCGAATTGAATCCAAGAACATATCAGAAAAATCATCCACCATGATCAAGTTGGCTTCATCCCAGGGATGCAAGGATGGTTTAACATATGAAAATCCATCAATGGAATCCACCATATAAACAAACTGAAAAAGAAAAAGCACATGACCATCTTACTTGATGCTGAAAAAGCCTTTAAAAAATCCAACATCCCTTCATTATAAAGATCTTGGAGAGAAAAGGAATAATATGAACATATCTAAACATGATGAGCGCAATATATACCAAACCAATAGCCAACATAAAACTAAATGGGGAGTAATTCAAAGCGTTTTCTCTAAAATCAGGAACAAGACAATGCTGTCCACTCTCTCCATATCTCCCCAAAATTGTACTTGAAGTTCTAGCTAGAGCAATACGACAAGAAAAGGGGATCAAAGGGATACAAATTGGAAAGGAAGAAGTCAAACTTTCACTATTTACAAATGACATGATAGTCTACATTAGTGACCCGAAAAACTCTACCAGAGAACTCCTACAGCTAATAAACACCTTCATCAAGGTAGCAGGTTACAAAACTAACTCAAATAGTGAGTAGCCCTACTATATAAAGATGATAAATCCAATGAGAATGAAATCAGGGAAACATCACCTTTCACAATATCCACAAGCAACATAAAATATCTTGTGGTAACACTAACCAAAAAAGTGAAAGACTTTTACAATAAGAACTTTGAGACTTTAAAGAAATAAATTAAAGAAGATACCAGAAAATGGAAAGATCTCCCATGCTCTTGGATAGGTAGAATCAATATAGTAAAAATAGCAATCCTGCCAAAAGCAATCTACACATTCAACACAATCCCCATCAAAATCCCAAAACAGGTTTTCACAGACATTGAAAGAATAATACTCAACTTTATATGGAAAAATAAAAAACACAGGAGAGCCAAAACAACTCTTTAAAATAAAGGATCTTCTGGAGGCATCACAATTTCTGACTTCAATCTCTACTATAGAGCCATAGATCTGAAAACAGCTTGGTATTGCCAAAAATTAAACAGATAGACCAATGGAATCGAATTGAAAACCCTGATATTAACCTACATACCTACGAACACCTTATGTTTGACAAAGGTGATAAATCTATAAAATGGAAAATATACAGCATCTTCAACAAATGGTGCTGGCACAATTGGATTCGGAAATGCAGAAGATTGCAGATAGATCCACAACTGTCACCATGCACAAAACTTAAGTGCAAATGGATCAAAGATCTAACTATAATTCCAGCCACACTGAATCTTCTTCTAGAAGAGAAAGTGGGAATTACCCTTGAACAAATTGGCACAGAAGACAGCTTCCCGAACATTACGCCAGTAGCACAGACATTGAGGTCTGCAATTAATAAATGGAACCTCCTGAAACTGAGAAGCTTCTGCAAGTTAAACGACACAGTCAGTAAGACAAAACGACCGCCCACAAAATGGAAAAGATCTTCACCCTTCCCATATCTGACATAGGACTGATTTCCTTATATATAAGGAGCCCAAGAAGCTAGCCACCAAAACACCAAACAATGAAATTAAAAAGTGGGGGCAGAACTAAATAGAGAATTCTCAACAGAGCAATCTGAAGTGGCTGAAAGACATTTAAGAAAGTGCTCAAAATCCTAGGCCATCAGAAAAATGCAACTCAAAACAACTCTGAGATAGCACCTTACACCTGTCAGAATGGCTAAAATCAAAAATACCAATGACAATCAATGCTGGAGTGGATGTGGAGAAAATGGAACCCTCCTCCATTCCTGGTGGGAGTGCGAACTTGTAAGACCACTCTGGAAATTAGTATAGTGGTTGCTCAAAAAAATGGGAATCAGTCTACCTCAAGATCCAGCCATTCCTCTCTTGCGTATATACCCAAAAATGCATGCTCATAAAGGACATATGTTCAACCATGCTCATAGCAGCATTGTTTGTAATAACCAGAACCTGGAAGCAAGCTAGATGCCCCTCAACTGAAGAATGGATAGAGAAAATTTGGTACATTTATACAATGGAGTACTACTCAGCAGAAAAAAGCAATGGAATCATGAAATTCGCAGGCAAATGGATGGAACTAGAAGAGACCATCCTGAGTGTGGTAACCCAGTCACAAAAAGACAAACCTGTTATGTACTCACTCTTATAAGAATTTTAGACATAGAACAAAGGATTACCAGCTTATAATCCTGTTCACTAAAGAAACTAGGAAACATGAAAGACTCTAAGGGATAAATGGACCCCAGGAATGGGAAGTGACATGAACTGCTGAGCTAATTGGGAGCATGAGGGTAGGGGAGAGGGAGCTGCCACAATAAGAGCAGGAGAAGAGGAGTGGAGGAGAGGATATGGAGGAGCAGAAATATTGAGTTGGGGGAATAATAGAGGAGAGCGAGCAGTATGAGAGATACCATATTAGATGGAGCCACCATAGTTACTAGAAGAGATCTGAAACTAGGGAGATCTCCAGAGACCTACAATGAAGACACGATCTGACAATCCAGGTAATGATGGAGATTATAACCTAGAAGCCCTTCCCCTAAAATGAGATTGGTGACTACTCTTTATGTCATCCTAGAGACCTCATCCAGTGGCTGATGGAAGCAAAGATAGCCATCCACAGATATACACTGAACTTAAATCTGGAATTTAGTTGAAGAGAGGGAGGAATGAAGATCTAAGGGGTCTGTACCAGGTTGGAGAAACTCACAGAAACAGTTGCCCTGAAGAAGGGAGATCCCATCAACCCCAGATGATGTCTGGGAGGCCAGTACAAGACTCATCTAGACCCTTGAACATGGATGTCAATAAGGAGGCCTCTGCACTCCAGGAAGCCTTATGGTAGTGGATTAGTATTTTTCCGGATGTAAGAAGGGACTTTGAGAGCCCATCCCATGTGAAGAGATACACTCTGGCCCTGGACAAATGGGAAAGGGCCCAGGCCCAGCACAGGAACGTTTGGTGGACTTTGCAGAGCCCCCTTTGAGGGCCATACCCTGCCTGGGGAGTGGTAGGTGGACGGGGTCAGGGCTAGGTTGGGGGTGGGAAAGGAGGGATGGGGATGAGGGGAGGGAGAGGGAGAAGGGACTTACATGTGAAAGAAGCTTGTTCCCTAACTTAAACTAATAAAATAATTTAAAAAAATAATAATAAAGAAAGGCAAAATCCCGATATATTGTGGAACTTCATGGGGCCTTAATACCTTGTAAAAACACAAGCCATCTAATTAGAGAATGTGGCCTTGGACACGAAAGAATTTAAGAAGGTTTTTTAAATGAATGCTCAGTGTTAAAATATGAGAAGTGGCATGTGGTATGTTCTCGCTCAATGCTATGAAAATAATACACTCAGCATTGGAACCATTTTTTACTGACATAAATTTGAAATCCTCAAAGGCAAAACATGGTAGCCAGTTTATCATTAGTTGACAGATATGGCCTAAGCCATAAGAATCAAAAATGACACTTCTTTGTAGTCATATGTGTCTTCCATACTTGCCATGGCCTAAAAGATAATATAGGATCAACACCTGTCACTAATACAAATAGAAGTATGTCAAGCAACAATTAATGACTACCATTTTTTTCATTTGATGAACTGTGTTTTCAGGAGAATTAACTAAAAGACATTAAGTGACAAGTAATTTTTAGGATCATCTGGTAAATTAGTGGCTTTGTAGAATCCATAAGTGTCTCATCTATTTTTATGAGCATGTTCAGCAAAGGGAGATCATAGTGACTTGACTGGCAAATAAAATGCTAAGTCAATAAGTTTGTCAGGGTTAAAGGCAGAAGTCCATAAACAAGCATATCTAGGTCACTCACAAGGAAATATGGTAAGATAAATGTCAATCCTGACATATAATGGAAAAGATAGAAAGAAGCCAAATTCAACATTTGTGAGCCTCTTCACAACTTCAAGACTTAGCAAAAGTGTATTTTATAGAATTATGTTTAATAATGCAACTTTTGAAATTTGTATTTTGTATTTTTCTTGTTTTCACACAATATATTTTAATTGTTTTCTTTTTTTCTCCCAAATCCTCTTAGATTCTTACCCCTTGCAAATCATTTGTGACTGTTCTCCTATTTAGGATTCACAGTAAAATAGAACACACAAAACAAAAACTATATTTTAAGCATGTATTCCTTTAAAGACAGAGTTTCTTATCCTCTTAACTGCTCATTATGTGATTGATTAACATTGGGACACACTTTGAGACTTAAGGGATCATTCTCATGTCTTCAAAAATTGTACCATAGTGGTAATTACACAAAGATTAAAGAATGATAAAATCACCCGTATGTAGCAAATTGAGAGTAGTAATGGATATGCATACATAGATAGTAAGAGGACAGGTAAAATTTAGGGATTTTAAGAAATTTAAGGTTAGAAAAATCACAAGAAAATAATCATATAAAATTGGTAAACCACTTTATGTTATCTGCAATCAGCTGGAACTTGGTTTACGGGGCATATGTGAAGACATCTCCTTCAAGGACAATCTGAGGATCAAGTCACTTCAATATAAAGGGCTGAGATACAAATGACAAAAAAAATCATTTTACTTGATAGCGCAAAAGGAATTCTCATAATGAAAGGAATGAAGTATGTGGAGTTGTTTGGTTGGAAAATGATGAGGATCAGGGAGGAGGAACAACAATTTTATGCTTTATATAAAAATCTGTCTTTCTTGGGATATTTTGGAACAATCCATTAATCCCACTATTTTGCAGTCAGAAGCAAGCTGATCTTTTTGACATGGGAGCCAGCCTGAACTACAGAATGAGCCCCAGGAGAGTTATGGCTATAGATACTAATCCTGCCTCAAAATATAAACCACATAAAATCTATTTGAAAAAATATCCAGTTAACAATTTGAAAACCCAGAGAATTATGAGGTCATAGTTTAAAAGTCTGTAATCCACAAAATTGGAAAATTATGTGAAATGGACAATTTTCTGGATAGATATCACCTAAAAAATTTAAATCAGCAACAGATAAGCAATGTTAATAGACCTATAACCTTTAACGGAAAGGAAACCCTCATCAAAAATTTCCCATCGAAAAAAAAAAAAAATCCATGGCTAACCTTGACAAAAGCAGGATACATATTCGATGCACTGCTCATCAAAATCACAGCACAATTCTTCACAAACCTTGAAAGAATAGTAATCAAGTTAATATGGAAAAACAAAAGACCCAGGACAGGCAAAACAACCCTTTACAATAAAGGAACTTCTGTCGGCATCACCATCCCAGACTTCAAGCTTATTTATAGAGCTATGGCAAAGAAAACGGTTGGTATTGGAATGGAAAGAGACAGGTAGACCAATGGAATTGAATTGAAGGCCCTGATATTAACCCACATACCCATGAACACCTGATTTTAGACAAAGAAGCTAAAGTTTTACAATGGAAAAACGAAAACGTCTTCAACAAATGGTGCTGTTATAACTGGATATGGACATGTGGAATATTGGACTTCAGTCTGAATGTATCAAAAACATCAACATAAATTCAACTACACTATTACAAAATAAAATGGTAGGTACCCTTGAATAAATTGATACGGGAGAGTATCAACATAACACCAGGAGCACAGACACTGAAATTGACAATTAATAAATGGCACCTCCTGAAAATGAGAAGCTTCTCTAAGGCAAAAGACATAGTCAACATGACAAAATGGCAGACCACAGAACAGGAAAATATATTCAACAACCCCACGTCTTACAGAGGGCTGATTTCCAAAATATACAGAGTACTCAAGAAGCTAGTCATCAAAACACAAAATAATCAAGTGGGGTACAGAACTAAATAGAGAATTCTCAATAGAGGAATCTAAAAATGGTTGAAGGACAGTTAAGAAAGTGTTCAACCACCTTAGCCATCAGGGAAACGCAGGTCAAAATAACTCTGAGATATCATCTTGCACATGTCAGAATGACTAAAATCAAATACACCAATGGAAGTTTATGCTGCAGAGGACGTGTAAACAGGGGAGCACCCCTCCATTGATGGTGGCAATGCAAACTTGTACAGACACTTTGGAAACCAGTATGGCATTCTCTCAAGAAAATGGGAATCATTAACTCTCAATATCCATCAATTCCACTCTTACGCATATACCCAAAGTATACACATTTCTACCACAAAGCTATTGGTTCAGCTATGTTCATAGCAACATTATTTGTAATAACCAGAACCTGGAACCAACACAGATGCCACCTAACTGAATAAAGAATAAAGAAAATGTGGAACATTTTCACAATGTAGTACTACTCTGTGGAAAAATGATTGTTACTGAATTTTCTTGTACCACCTAGGTCCTGTTGCCCTTCTCAGCCCCCCCCAAAAACACATACTCAGATGCTATAATTATGTCAAAACTGTTAGCTCTGTCTCATTATTAATCAATTTCTATTAATCTAAGCATTTCCACATGGTATTATCTTACCAGAGAATGACTGATTTGTCCTTTCTTCCAGGTCTTTACATGTCAGTTGTATGGTGGGCTCCATCTGCCTACCTTTTTCAGAATTTTCCATGTCTCCTAGTCCTTCCTATCTTCCTGCCTCATTGACCATAGAGTGTTTTATGGATTAACCCTAAGATAAACAATATATAGAAGGATACCCTCCATCAAAAGAAGGCATCATGAAATCTGCAGCCAAGTGGATGGAACTAAAGATGTCATCTAGTGTGATAACCAAGACACTGAAAGACAAAAATGGTATATACTCTCTCATAAAAGTCTGTTAGACATAGAGCAAATGTTAACCAGACTACAGTCCACACCACCAGAAAATCTAGGAAACAAGGAGGATGCTAAGAGGGACATATGTGGTTCCCAAAGAGAAGAAGAAAGGGAAACGTCCTCTTGAGTCAATTGGGAGAAAAGAGGAGTGGGGAGGTAGTTATAAAAAAGGATGGGTGATTGATAGGTAGAAGGATTTGCAGTAAGAACAGAGAAAGAAAGGAAGGAAAATGATGCCTTAATAGAGGAAGCAATTATAGGTTTAAAGGGAAATCTGGCAGTAGGGAAATGTCCAGAGATCTACAAGGTTGACCCCAACTAAGAACATAAGCAATAGTGCAGAAGCTACCTTAAATGACCTTCCCCAAAATTGAGATTGATGTCTACATTGTTTGACATCCTAGAGCCTTCATCCAGCAGCTGATAGAAGCAGAAGCAGAGAACCACAGCTAAACACTGAGCCAGACTCCTAGTATCCAGTTGTAGAGAGGGAGGAGTGATGAGCAAAGTGGTCAAGTCCATGATGGGCAAACCCACAGAAACAGCTGACCTGAGCAAGTGAGAGCACATGAATCCAAGTCAGACATCTGGGGAACCAGCATAGGTCCAAACAAGAATCCCTGAATGTTGGTGTCAGTTAGGAGGACTAGGGAGTCTTTCGGGCCTCTTGTAGTGGTACCAGGAAGTATCCCTAGCACTCAAACAGATTTCAGAGGCCCATTTCCCAAACAGGGATACTCTCTTAGCTTAGATATACACGGGAATACCTAGGCCTTGTCTCAAATGACTTGAGAGATTTGATGACCTCTCATGGAAGGACACACCCTCCCTGGGGAGTGAATGGGTGTTGGGATGGGGGGTTCAGTGGGACGCATGGGAGTATAGTAGGGCATGGGAAAAGGGATGGGTATGTAGAATAAGATTGATAGTATTTAAAATAAAATTTACGAAAATAAAATAATCTTTTTTTTATTTCTCCGTTCATTTATGTAGCTCATAAATAAAGTCATGCACAATTATGATACATCATACAGTCTGTTCAAAATGGCATGGCTAAATTAAACCAATTAACATGTTATATCACACATATTCATCATTTTTGTTTTGAGAACACTTAAAATATACTATCTCACAAAATTTAAAGTATAGAATATTGTTATCAACCATATTTATCATGCTCTCAGTACACCATAAGACATCACAGATTACATGCCTCTTGTCTAACTGAAGTTTTATATCATTAAACCAATCATTTCCCCATTGTTAAAAGACCCACATTGAAGCCTAATAGCCACAATTCTGCGCTGTTTCCATAAGTTTATCATTTCTAGGTTACACATGAAATTGAAATTGTGTGACATTTGTCTTCCTGTGTGACACATATTATTTTCATTTTGGCAAGCGTATAACTTTACTACTTACTAAAGATGAAATCAAATTTGCATGCACAGGTGAGCACTCACTGAAACACTTTGAATTCATCACATATTTGATTTTCTGTTAGCATATATATACCTCGCTCGGAATGGTTTCTTCGAGTTCCATCCATTTTCCTGCAAATTTCAAGATTCCATTCTTTTTTTTTGGCTGAGGAGTACTCCATTGTATAAATGTACCACAATTTCTCTATCCATTCTTTGGGTGAGGGGCATTTAGGCTGCTTCCAGTTTCTGGCTATTACAAATAATGCTGCTATGAACATGATTGAACATATGTCCCTGTTATATGAATGTGCTTCTTTTGGGTATATGCCTAGGAGTGGGATTGCTGCATCTTGTGGTAGACTCATTCCCATTTTCTTGAGGAGTTGACATACTGATTGCCACAGTGGCTGTACAAGTTGGCACTCCCACCAGCAGTGGAGGAGTGTTTCTCTTTCTCTGCATCCTATCCAGCATAAACTGTCTTTGGTATTTTTGATTTTAGCCTTCTGACAGGATTAAGATGGTATCTCAAAGTTGTTTTGATTTCCATTTCCCTGCTGACTAAGGATTTTGAACACTTTCTCATGTGTCTTTCAGCCATTTTAGATTCCTCTATTGAGAATTGTCTATTTAGTTCTGCACCCCATTTTTAAATGGATTGTTTGGTGTTTGAGGAATAGCTTTAGGATTTCTTTGTGTATTTTGGAGATCAGCCCTCTGTCAGATGTGGGGTTGGTGAATAAATTTTCCCAGTCTGTGGGCTGTTGTTTTTTCTTCATAACTATGTCCTTTGACTTACAGAAGCTACTCAGTTTCAGGAGGTCCCATTTATGAATTGTTGATCTCAGTGTCTGTGCTACTGGTGTTATGTTCAGGAAGAGGTCTTCTGTACCGATTAATTCAAGGGTATTTCCCATTATATCTTCTAGTAGGTTTAGTGTGCCTGGGTTTATGTTGAGGTCTTTGATCCATTTTGACTTAAGTTTTGTGCAGGTTGAAAGGCTTCGGTCTTTCTGTAGTCTTCTACATGTTTGCATCCAGTTATGGCAGCAACATTTGTTGAAGATGTTCTCTTTGTTCCAGTGTATATATTTGGATTGTTTTCAAATTCAGGTATTCAAAGTTGTGTGGGTTAATATCAAGGTTTGCAATTCTATTCCCTTGGTCTACCTGTCTATTTTTGAGGCAATACCAAGCTGTTTTCAGGACTATAGCTCTGTAATAGAGGTTAAAGTTAGGGATGGTGATGCCTCCAGGAGTCCTTCTATTGTACAGGGTTGTTTTGGCTATCCTGGGTTTTTGTTTCTCCATATGAAGTTGAAAATTGTTATTTCAAGTTTTTTTGTGAAGAATTGTGTTGGGATTTTGATGGGGATTATATTGAATCTGTAGATTGCTTTTGGTAAGATTGCTATTTTTACTATGTTGATCTGCCTATTCAAGAGCATGGTAGATCTTTCCATTTTCGGGTATCTTTTTAATTTCTTTCTTTAGTGACTCAAAATTCTTATGGTACAAGTCTTTCACCTTTTTGGTTAGTGTTACTCCTAGGTATTTTATCTTTGTGGCAATTGTAAAGGGTGATGCCTCTCATATTTCTTTCTCCAACAATGTGTCATCTGTATATAGTAGGGCTAAAGATTTTTTTCAATTAATTTTGAATCCTGGCACTTTGCTGAAGGTGTTTATCAGCTGTAGGAGTTCCATTGCTGAGTTTTTGGGGTCACTTATATAGACTATCATATCATCTGCAAATAGTGAGAGTTTGACTTCTTCCTTTCCGATTTGTATTAACTTAATCTCCTTTTGTTATCTTGTTGCTGTAGCTAGAACTTCAAAGACAATATTGAAGAGGTATGGAGAGAGTGGACAGCCTTGCCTTGTTCCTGATTTTAGAGGAATTGCATTGAGTTTCTCACCATTTAATTTGATGTTGGCTATTGGCTTGCTGTATATTGCTTTTATTATGTTGAGTTATGTTCTTGCTATCCCTCGTTTCTCCAGGAAATTTATCATGACGGGGTGTTGGATTTTGTCAAAGGCTTTTTCAGCATCTAGTGCGGCGATCATGTGATTTTTTTCCTCAGTCTGTTTATGTGGTGGATTATATTGTTGGATTTTTGTACGTTGAAACATCCTTGCATTCCTTGGATGAAGCCTACTTGATTGGAATGGATGATTTCTCTGATGTGTCCTTGGATTCGATTTGCCAATACTTTATTATAGCCTCAATGCTCATGAGGGATATTGGTCTGTAGTTCTTTTTCTTAGTTGTGTCTTTGTGTGGCTAGGGCATCACGATTATTGTGGCCTCATGGTAATGGCCCTTCTGCTTCTATTGTGTGAATTATTTGAGGGGAATTGTTGTTAGCTGTACTTTGAATTTCTGGTAGAATTCTGCACTGAAGCCGTCTAGCCCTGGGCTTTTTTGTTTGGGAGACTTCTAATGCTTGCTTCAATTTCATTAGGGTTTATAGGCCTATTTAAGTTGCTTATCTGTTCTTGATTTAATTTTGGTAAGTGAAATCTCTACTGAAAATTGTGCATTTCCTTTAGATTTTCAAATTTTGAGGTATATAGGTTTTTAAACTATGACCTGATGTTTCTCTGGATTTCCTCTCTGTCTGTTGTTATGTCCCCCTTTTCATTCCTGATTTTATTAATTTGCATGTTCACTCTTTGTTGTTAGGTAAGTTTGGATAAAGGTTTGTCTATCTTGTTGATTTTCTCGAAGAACCAACTTTTAGTTATGTTGATTCTTTGTATTCTTCTCCTAGTTTCCATTTTATTGATTTCAGCCCTTAATTTGATTATTTCCTGGCATCAGCTCCTCCAGGGTGGATTGTCTTCTTTGTTTTCTAAAGCTTTCAGCTGTGCTGTTAATTCTGTAGTGTGATTATTCTCCTGCTTCTTCATGTGGGCATTTAGCACTTTGAACTTTCCTCTTAGCACTGCATTCAAAGTATCCCATAGGTTTGGGTATGTTGTATCTGCATTCTCATTGAATTCTAGGAAAACTTTAATTTTTTTTCATTTCTTCCTGGACCCATGAATTGTGCAATTTGGTGTTGATTAATTTCCATGAGTTTGTAGGTTTTCTGTAGTTCATGTTGTTTTTTAATTCTAATTTTAAATCATGGAGGTCTGATAAGACACAGGGCCTTATTTCAAATTTTTTGTACCTATTGAGGTTTGCTATGTTGCCAGGAATATGGTGGGTTTTAGAGAAGGTTCCATGTCGCGCTGAGAAGAAGGTAAATTGTTTAGTATTTGAGTGGAATATTCTATAGATATCTGTTAAGTCTAATTGTGCCATAACTTATACTAGATCATTTGTTTCTTTGATAAGTTTCTGTCCAGTGTTGAGAGTGGGGTGTTGAAATCTCCCACTATAAGTGCGTGCGGGTTTTATGTGTGATTTGTATTTTAGTAATATTTCTTTTACATATGTGGATGCCTTTGTTTTTGGGGCATAAATGTTCAGAATTGAGACTTAATCCTGATGGATCTCTCCTGTGATGAGTGGGAAGTGAACTTCTTCATCTCTTTTGACTGATTTAATTTAAAGTCCAATTTATTGGATATTAGGATTGCTACTCCTGCTTATTTCTTGGGGCCATTTGATTGGAAGATCTTTCCCCAACCTTTAATTCATAGGTCCAATCTGTCTTTGTGGTTGAGGTGAGTTTATTGTATTCAGCAGAAGGAAGGATTCTGTCTTCTTATCCATTCTGCTAATCTGTGTCTTTTTATAGGGGAATTGAGACCATTAATGTTGATGGATACTAATGACCATTGATTATTGTTCATTCTTGTTTGTTTTTGATTTGGTGATGGTGGTGAAATTGTGTGTGGGATTCTGTCCCTTATTTCCTTTTGGTTGTTGGTAATTTGGGACTATTTATTGCCTATGTTTTTCTGGTTGTAGTTAACTTCCCTGGGTTGGAGTTTTCTTTCCAATACTTTCTGTAGGGCTGGATTGGAGAATATGTATTATTTGAATCTTAATTTTTCATGGAATATCTTCTTTTCTCCATCTATAATGATTAAAAGCTTTGCTGGATATAGTAGTCTGGACTGGCATCCATGGTCTCTTGGTGTAGGTAGAATATCTGTCCAGGATCTTCTGGCTTAAAGATTTTCAAAGGAAAATTCAGGTGTGATTCTGTTAGGTTTGCCTTTATATGTTACTTGACCTTTTCCCTTTGCTGCTCTAAATATTTACTCTTTGTTGTATATGTTTGGTGTTTTGATTATTATATGGCGAGGTGACTTTTTTTTTGGTTCAGTCTCTTTGGTGTTCTGTAGGCTTCTTGTATTTTCATTGGTATGTCTTTCTTTAGGTTGTGAAAGTTTTCTTGTATGATTTTGTTGAATATGTTTTCTGTGCCTTTGAGGTGGATTTCTTCACCTTCTTTTATACCCATTATTCTTAGGTTTGGTCTTTTCTCAGTATCCCATATTTCCTGGATATTTTGTGATAGGGATTTGTTGGACTTAAGACTTTCTTTGGTTGATGAATCTATTTCCGCTAGTGTGTCTTCACCCCTGAGTTTCTCTCTTCCATCTCTTGTATTCTGTTGGTTATGCTTACATCTGTAGTTCCTGATTGTTTATCCAGCTTTTCTATTTCCAGCATTCCCTCAGACTGTGCTTTCTTCATTGTCTCTATTTCAGATTTTAGGTCTTGAACTGTTTCCCTGATAGATTGATATTGATTGACTTTAAGATTGATATCTTGTATTTTTTGGTTAGTTTTTTCTTTCATTTCTTTAAGGGATTTTCTCATGTCCTCTATGAGATACTTTATCATTTTCCCGAAGATGTTTTTAAGGTTATTCTCTTCTGTTTCATCTGCATTGTGATGTTCAGGTCTTACTGGTGTATTGTTCCTAGTCTCCGGTTTTCTTTTGTTGGTTGTGTTTTTACATTGTTCCCTTCTGATCCTTTCTTCTGGTGGGTGTACCAAGAGTTTCTTCTTCTCCTGGTGGGTGTGGGACCAAGGTTCTCTTCTGGTACATGCAAACAGATCCAATACTCTGATGTCAGTCCTCTTCTCATGAATGGAGCTGTCCCTGTTCCCTGGGTGTTGGCAGTGTTTGGGCCTGCAAGGTCTTGGGGCAGCAGATGGGGTGGGTGTTAGGAGTTCGGAACCCGCCGAACTTGTTTGGTAAGCATGTCACTTGCATCAGGTGACTCTGAGCAGCAACAACAAACTGGAACCAGTAACAGTTCCTGGACTACCTGGACCAGCAGATGGGGGCTGGGCTGCCTCTGGGTGTTTGGAGTTTGGAACCCGCTGCTGAACTGGTCTGCTATGCAGGTCGCTTGCGTCAGGTTGCCATATTAGAGGAGTAGCAGTTGAAAATTGACTTCCAAAACTCAGCTCACCAGCCTGGGTACTGATGGATGAATCTCAGTTAAATAAGGACCAAATGAATTGGCTTCAGAATGTCCATTGATAATGCTATGTCTTTGCATGTTTGTTGAAAGTTAAGAAAATCATTGACAGGTGATAGAATTCAAGCAGAGAACACTTTGTTATGG
Organism: Cricetulus griseus; assembly: GCF_003668045.3. NCBI lineage: Eukaryota > Metazoa > Chordata > Mammalia > Rodentia > Cricetidae > Cricetulus > Cricetulus griseus. The sequence continues at coordinate 811,587 of NW_023276919.1, forward strand.
AATGGTCTCATGAAAATGGGACAGGAAAGGGGGGAGATGAGCCTCCATGGACAGGAGCAATAGGAAAAAGGAAACAGGGAGGCGGGAAACAAACAGACAGAGAGCGAAAGGAAGATGAGAGGTTGGCAGGACCATTTAAAAGGGACCACATTGAATATGCGGAGGTGATGCTCTTAGGGGCTGCAACTGATGACGTGTTCTGTCCCAACACCAAAGACAGGTCAGTATAGGTGCTTGAATACTAAGAAAGCTTGTGTTTGCCATTTTTCTCTAGTATCTTGCATGGTGTTACTGGATGAGTGATCCCCAATGCTTTTAATGTAGCTTGATTATTTCGTGGAAATAACCTGTACTACTAGGCATTTTTACCTGTGAATAATTAGGAATATGATATTATCTTTAGGTTTACTGTTCAACCAAAACAATAAATTTGTACAAAAATATTGTTAGCTTTAGTAGAATTTTGATAAATGAGGGTTATTAATAGTTACACTATGAGATTATGATAGAGGTTAGTTTAGTGGGAAAATAAACATGAGTAAAAATAGGATAGGGTGCTGCCTATGACCCTGGCTTGAAGATGATAGAAATTAAGAATAAGAACGTGTCACGCAGATAGTGCATATTAGTTTCTATTGAGGAACCCTGTAGAGTATGGCTTAGGTTTGATTAAGAAAAACGATTAAGAAAAAGAATTGAGTCCTAGGAGCGAAGATATCTCAAGATTTTTAATCCTAACATTGAAAGATGTTTTCATATGTGTCGGTGTTCATCATAGCTAATTAATAACTTTAAGTAATAACATAATGTTATCTAAAGTGTTTTTATTAATGCCTTTGAAGTAGAAAATATTGGGGAACCATGTAAAATTTGTAGAGACTTTAATTGTTTATCAAGGGACTCATTGAGGTTAAATAACAGGAACAATGGTGGCCTGGCTGATTGCTGGTGGATGTACCTTCCTTCTAGGATGGATTGATGCTTAAGGGTGATTATTAATTCCTTGTACCCATGTCTGCCCTCAGCTTTCTGAAAAACAAACTGTCGATGTATGTGTATGAACCTTGAAGTTTGAAATAAGAGCTGACTGATTAGTTTTCATATATACATGTTTAGAATGTGATTCTTTTAAGAATTTTTAGAAAATTACCCCTTTGAGATAAATAATAAAGTGATCCATGCTTTAAGTGAAAAATGCAACCTGCCAGAAAAAAAATACCCAAATGGGAAAAATACTTTATTTGCTTACACTCAGTTGATTTATATCAAGTTGCATGGATGTGATATAAAAGTACATAGGTTCTTCAGATGATGTGTTTAATTCTTTGTTTATTTAAATTAGAAAGAAGCATTTTTTACATGTCAATCCTAGTTCCCTATCACTCCCTTCCTCCAATGCCCCACACCAAAACCCTATCCATCCCTTCTGCTCCCCAGGGAGGGGAGGAATTCCATGGGGGATCTTCAAAGTCTGTCATATCATTCGCCCACGTGTCTAGGCTGAAAGAATATCCCTCTCTGTAAAATGGGAATGATTTGGTTTTCAACTTTAATATGGACAATATTTAATCATGTGAGGGAAATGGAAAACATTTATTTTACTTGTATTGACTTAAAATAGGATATAACCACATTTTAGTTTTTATATTGCTTGAAATAATTTCCTGGTGTATATAAAATATTAGGAAAAAATAAAGACACCGGAGAAGGAAAACACTAGGAAAATGTAGAATGAAAGTTGGAAGGAAGACAACAAGAGAAGTACAGAAGGGATATTTCTGGACCCAGGTAAGAAGAGAAATAGAGATGAGAAAAGAAGATGTGGAGACCCTAAAGTTGTGTGTGTTTTTCTTTTGTTGCCAACATCAGAGAGTTAAGTTTATTTTTAAACACACATATTCTACGTATCTTAAAGTAGGCCTATAAAATCACATATTACCCCATGGCTTTTTGACAGACTTAATGTTATTCCTCTTTCTTTTTTCTCAGAATTTTTATAATTTGAATTAGAAACAAGTTTGTTTTATATGACAATCCCAGTTCCCTTCTCCCTCCCGTCCTCCCCTACCACCCCGAACTGAAAAACGTACATATCACATATCCTTTCTGCTCCCCAGGGAGGGTGAGGCCATCCATAGTGTGTCACCAGAGTCCACAATATTTTTAAGGATAGGGGCTAGGCCCAGCCCCATGTATCTTGGCTCAGGGAGCATTCCTGTATGTGGAATGGGCTCCCAAAGTCCACACCTATGCTAGGGATAAGTACTGGATTACTACAGGAGGTAGTAGATTTATGAGGTTTCCTCACTGAAACCGGTATTCCTGGGTTCTAGATCAGTCGCATGCTGATATCCTAGCTATCAATCTAGGGAGCAAGAGTTCCACAATGTTGATGTTAGCTATTTCTGTGGGTTTCACCAGTCTGGTCTAGACCCCTTTGCTCTTCACTCATCCTTCTCTGCATCAGGATTATAGTTCAGTTCACTGATTAGTTGTGGGTGTCTGCTTCTACTTCCACCAGCTGCTGGATGTGGGCTATTGGGTGGCATAATTCAGTCATGAATCTCATTATCAGAGGAGGACATTTAAGGTAGTCTCTTCTCTAGAGGGTTAGATTGTTAGCTGGTGTCATCTTGGTAGATCTCCAGACATTTCCTTTATGCCTGGTTTCTATTTAAACCTAAAATGTATCCCTCTATTATGGTATCTCCATTCTTGTTATCTTCTACTCTTCACCCGACACAAACTTTCAGCTCCCTCATGTCCTCTGCATCCTTCCTCTTCTCCCCTTTTCATTCTCCTAACTTCCTCTCCCCTCTTTATATGCTCCCAATTTGCTCAGGGGGTCATAATGCTTTACCCTTCTCCAGGCTAGCATGTATGTCTCTCTTAGAGTCCTCCTTGTTTACTAGCTTCTCTGGCAGTGTGGTTTCTAGGCTGGGAATCATTTACTCTATGTCTAAAACCTGCATAAGTGTGAGTACATACCATGTTTCTCTTTTTGCGATTGGGTTACCTTGCTCAGATATGTTCCTTCTAGTTCCATCATTTTTTTGGCAAATTTCAAGATTCCATTGTTTGTCCCAATGAATAGTTCTCCAGTGTGCAAATGTACCACATTTTCTCTATCCAGTATTCAGTTGAGGGGCATCGAGGTTGCTTCCAGGTTTTGGTTATTAAAAATAGTGCTGCTATGAACATTGTTGAAGAGATGTACTTGTATGAATGTGCTTCTTTTGGAAATATGCCTAAGAGTGAAATTGCTGGATCTTGTGGTAGACTGATTGCTATTTTTTGAGGAGTCGCCATACTGATTTCCAAAGTGGCTGTACAATTTGGCACTCACACCAGCAGTGGAGAAGTGTTCCTCTTTCTCCACATCCTCTCCAGCATAAACTGTCATTGGTGTTTTTTATTCTGGCCATTCTGAAAAGAATAAGCTTGTATCTCAGAGTTGTTTTGATTTGCAATTCCCTGATGGCTAAGGATGATGAAGACTTTCTTATGTGTCTTTCAGCCATTTTAGATTCCTCTGTTGAGAATTGTCTATTTAGTTTTGTACCCCACATTTTAATTCGATTGTTTGGTGTTTTGGAGACTAGCTTCTTGAGTTCTTTGTATATTTTGGAGATAAGCCCTCTGTCAGATGTGGGGTTGGTGAGTATTTTTCCCAGTCTGTGGGCTACCATTTTGTCTTTCTGACCATCTCCTTTGCCTTACAGGAGCTTCTCAGTTTCACAAGGTCCCATTTATCAATTGTTGACCTCAGTGTCTTTGCTACTGGTGTGATGTTCAGTAAGAAGTCTCCTGTACCAATTAATTCAAGGGTATTTCCCACTTTGTCTTCTAATAGGTTCAGTGTGGCTGGGTTTATGTTGAAGTCTTTGATCCATTTTGACTTATGTTTTGTATATGGCGATAGACTTGGCTCTATCTGCAGTCTTCTACATTTCTGCATCCAGTTATGCCAGCACCATTTGTTTAAGATGTTCTCTTTATTCCATCGATTGCATTTGTATTATTTATCAAAAATCAGGTGTTCAAAGTTGTGTGGGTTAATATCAGGGTTTTCAAATTGATTCCATTGGTCTACCTTTCTATTTTTGTGCCAATACCAAGCTGTTTTCTGGAGTATAGCTCTGGAATAGAGGTTGAAATCAGGGATGGTGATGCCTCCACAAGTTCCTTTATTGTACAGGGATGTTTTGGGTATCCTGGGTCTTTTCTTTCTCCATATAAAGTTGAAAATTGTTCTTTCAATTTTTTGTGAAAAATTATGTTGGGATTTTGATGGGGATTGCATTGAATCTGTAGATTGCTTTTGGCAAGATTGCTATTTTAACTATGTTGAACCTACCTATCCAAGAACATGGGAGATCTTTCTATTTTCTGGTATCTTATTTAATTTCTTTCTTTAGAGACTCAAAATTCTTATAGTACAGATCTTTCAGTTTTTCAGTTAGTGTTACCCCAAGGTATTTTATATTGTTTTTGGCAATTGCAAAGGATGATATTTCTCTGATTTATTTTTCCATCCATTTGTCATCGGTTTACAGTAGAGCTACAGATTTTTTGAGTTAATCTTTTATCCAGCCAATTTGCTGAAGCTGTTTATCTTCTATAGATGTTCCTTGGTAGAATTTTTTTTTGGTCACTTATGTAGACTATCATATTATCTGCAAATAGTGATTGTTTGACTTCTTCCTTTCTGATTTGTATTCTCTTGATCATCTTTTGTTGTATTATTTCTCTAGCTATAACTTCAAGGACAATATGAAGAGTTATGTAGAGAATGGACAGCCTTGTTTTGTCCCTGATTTTAGAGGAATTGCAAATTTATGCCACACAAACACAAAATTGACACGGAAAAACAACGTGTAGGTCATAGGAAAAAAGGAGAACAATTTCAATCATCTTTGCTTCTCTAAAACTCATTGTCTGATAAATTAATGTCATATATTATGTTTTTGCTGACAAAATTAAATTTGAAAACAATCTTATGGATACTCGGTCCATGCAGGCCATTGAGAGAGTTCTTCCAAATTACCCCACTATCCAAACCTCCCCTGAAAATATTGATTAAGGAATTACTGATGATTTTTATTGCTTTAAGAAAAGGAGACATCATAATAATGTCCATGATGATCCTCTTAAAGCCATTGGTAGCTAGCTATGTATAAATGATCAGAAAATATTTCCTATCGGCAATTGGGACATAAATATTCAAAAGATTGTTGTTCATCATCAACTACTAAAAGTGTCACTATTTCATCATTGAGGATACTTAGGCAGCCCTTGCCTAGCTTCAATGGATTCAACTATGCTATAACACCTGTACCAATGTTTCAAAGACCACAGCAGAAGAAGGGTACAGAAAGTTTCTTAGAGCTAGAAAATAAGGATGAAATTTATGAAAAAATGTTTCCTAGAAACAACTTCATAATAAAGACTTGAATAATGACAATAAAAATGGACAAATTAACATGGAAAAGGGAAATGTTGAGCTTCCCATTCCTAGGTATAAAACAGTCAACTAAAGAGGGCTAGGAAATAAAGAAATAGTCTCTCCAAAATATGAGCAAATGATTTGTTGTCAAAGACAGAAAGTTAAGGCTTGGATCCATACACACATAAAAGCAAAAGTTCTCAGTTTGTTGTTATATTTTCACATATATTTATAGAAACACATACACCCACGTGTTGTGTCTCATGGCAATAATATTCAAAGAAATAGAGGATAAACACTTGAGATCAGGTCGTATATCTGATTACATAGAATGAACATATATTGTAGGTGTTGTGAGAAGGAAGGGATAATCCAATAGAACCAAGAAATAAGCTGGTGTTGCAATCCTAATGTCTAACAAATTAGATTTCTACCTAAAATCAATCATAAGAGATGAAGAAGGTAATTTTATATTCAACACAGGGAAAGTCCATCAATATGAAGCATCAATTCTGAATATTTATTCCCCAAATATTTTAAAACTCAAATCAAACATAAAAACTCACACACTTGTAGTAGGAGACTTCAACCCCCACTCACCACTAGATATGACCACCAGACAGAAACTTAACAAATAAAAAAGAATTAAGAGATGTTATGACCCAATTTGTATTAACAGACATCTACAGAACATTCCATCCAAACACACAGAATATGCCTTCATGTCAGTGCCACATGGAACTGTCTCTAAAATTGGCCACATACTTAACAACAAGTAAACCTCCATAGATAGAAAATAATTGGAATAACTCTCCATATCCAATCAGATCACCATGACATGAAGTTATAATTCAAAAACAGAAACTACAGAAACCATACAAACACATGGATATAGAACAATGTGCAACTGCACCGTTCAAGGAAGAAATTAAAAAAAATAAAGAATTCCTAGAATTTAAAGAGAAAGAAGATACAACATAACCAAACATATGGGTCACTTTGAAAGCAATGCTGAGAGTAAAGTTCACAACACTAGGTGCTCACATGAAGAAACAGGAGAATAGTCACACAAGAGAATTAATACCACAGCAGAAATCTCTGGAACAAAAGGAATCAAAGTCACACAGGATGCCAGTAAATAATCAAATTGAGTCCTAAATTCAATAAAGTAGAAACAAAGAAAACAATTCAAAGAATCAGTGTAACAAACAGTTGGTTCTTTGAGAAAATCAATAAGATAGAAAAACCTTTATCCAAACTAACCAAAAGGTAGAGAGAGAATCTGACAATTAAAATAATCAGAATGAAAATGGGGACATAAAATGGACACTGAGCAAACACAGAGAATCATAAGGTCATACATGGAAAAGTTGCACTCCACAGAATCGAAAATTTGAAGGACATGGACAATTTCTGGGATAGATATCACTTATCAAAATTAAATCAATAACAGATAAGCAATTAAAATAGACCTATAGCGCCTAATGAAATAAAATCATTCATACAAAATCTCCCAAGCAGAAAGAAGCCCAGGGCCATATTTCTTCAGTGTAGAATTCTACCAGAAATTAAAAGAAGAGCTAATACCAGTACACCCAAAAATGTTCCACATAAATAGAAGTAGAAGTGCCATTGCCAAACTCTTTTTCTGAGGCTACAATTACATGGTACCAAGCCACATAAAGACACAACTAAGCAAGGGAACCACAGACCAATAATCTTCATGATCACCCTTGCAAAAATACTCAATAAAGTAATGACAAATCGATTGCAAGAACAAATCACAGAAATCATGCACCATGATCAACTAGGCTTCATCCAAGGGATGAAAGGACGGTTCAACATAATGTATTATGTGTTACTGTAAACCAAGATATATATACAAACTGAAAAAGCCTTTGAAAAATCCAACACCCCTTCATGATAAAGGTCTTGGAGAAATCAGGGATAACAGGAACATACCTCAACATAATAAAAGCAATATACAGCAAGCCAACAGCCAACATCAAATTAAAAGGAGAGAAACTCGATGCAATTCCTCTAAAATCAGGAACAAGTTAAGGCTGTCCACTCTCTCCATACCTGTTCAATATTGTCCTCGAAGTTCTAGCTAGAGCAATAAGACAACAAAAACAGATTAAGGGAATAGAAATCGGAAAGGAAGAAGTCAAACTCTCATTATTTGCAGACGATATGAAGGTCTCCATTAGTGACCCGAAAAACTCTACCAGGGGACCCCTACAGCTGATAAACACCTTCAGCAAAGTGTCAGGATACATGATCAACTCAAAAATATCCGTAGTCCTACTATATACCAATGACACATTGGTGGAGAAAGAAATCAAAGAAACATCACCTTTTACAATTGCCATAAACAACATAAAATATCTTGGGGTAACACTAATCAAAAAACATGAAAGACCTGTACCAGAAGAATTTTGAGTCTCTAAACAAAGAAATTGAAGAAGATAACAGAAAATGGAAAAAGCTCCCATACTCTTATATAGGTAGGATCAACATAGTTAAAATGGAAAACTTGCCAAAAGCAATCTAGAGATTCAATGCAATTCCCATCAAAATCCCAACACAATTCTTCACAGAACATGAAAGAACAATTCTCAACATTATATGTAGAAAAAAAGACCCAGGATAGCCAAAACATCCCTGAACAATAAAGGAACTTATGGAGGCATCACCATCCATGACTTCAAGCTCTATTACATAGCTATAGTCTTGAAAACAGCTTCATATTAGCACAAAAAAAGACAGATAGACCTACGGAATAGAGTTGAAAACCCTGATATTAATCCACACACCTATGAACACCTGATTTTTGATAAACAAGCCAAATTTATACAATCAAACAAAGAGAACATCTTCAACAAATGGTGCTGGCATAACTGGTTGCAGACATGTAGAAGACTGCAGTTAGACCCAAGCCTATCGCCTTGAACAAAATTTAAGTCAAATGGAACACAAATCTCAACATAAATCTAGCTACACTGAAACTATTAGAAGACAAAGTGGGAAATACCCTTGAAATAATTGGTACAGGAGACTGCTTCCTGAACATTACACCAGTAGCAAAGACACTGAGGTCAACAATTGATAAATGGGACCTCCTGAAACTGAGGAGCTTTTGTAAGGCAAAGTAGACAGTCAGCAATACAAATTGGTAGCCCACAGACTGGAAAAAATATTAACCAACCCCACATCTGACAGAGGGCTTATCTCCAAAATATACAACGAACTCAAGAAGCTGATCTCCAAAACACCAAACAATCCAATTAAAAAGTGGGGTACAGAACTAAATAGACAGTTCTCATTAGAGGAATCTAAAATGGGTAAAAGACTCATAAGAAAGTGTCAACATCCTTAGCCATCTGGGAAATTCAAATCAAAACAACTCTGAGATACCATCTTACTCCTGTCAGAATGGCCAAAATCAAAAACACCAATGACAGTTCATGTTGGAGAGGATGTAGTGAAATGGGAACACTTCTCCACTGCTGGTCGGAGTGCCAACTTGTACAGCCACTTTGGAAATCAGTATGGCGACTCCTCACAAAATGGGAATCAGTCTACCACAAGTTCCAGCAATTCCACTCTTAGGCATATACCCAAAAGAAGCACATTCATACAAGTACATCATTTCAACGATGTTCATAGAAGCACTATTTGTAATAGCCAGAAAGTGGAAGCAGCCTAGATGGTGCTCAACTGAACAATGGATAGAGAAAATGTGCTACATTCACACAATGGAATCTTGAAATTTGCTGGAAAATGGATGAATCTAGAAGAAACCATTCTGAGCGAGGTAATCCAATCACAAAAAAGACAAACATGGTATGTACTCACTCATATGTGGATTTTAGACATCAAATAGTGATTACCAGCCTACAATCCACACTGCCTAAGAAGCTAAGAAACAAGGAGGACCCTAAGAGAAACATACATGGTCTCCTAGAAAAGAGAGAGGGTCCAGAACTGCTATATAATTGGGAGCACGGGAAGAGGAGGAGGGAGCTAGGAGAATGAGAATGGGAGAAGAAGAGGGATGCAGAGGACATGAGGGAGCAGAAAGTTTGAGTCACTGGAAGAATAGATAAGAAGAATGGAGATATCATAATAGAGGCAGATATTTCAGGTTTACAGAGAAATCAGGCACTAAGGAAATGTCTGGAGATCCACAAAGACGAAACCAGCTAACAATCTAAGCAATGGAGGAGAGGCTACCTTAAATACCCTCCCGTGATTATGAGATTGATGACTGACATATGCCATCCTATAGCCTTCATCCAGCAGCTGGTGGAAGTTGAAGCATACACCCATAACTAATCACCGAACTGAATTGGAATTCAGATGCAGAGAAGGACTAGTGAAGAGCACAGAGATCCAGACCAGGCTGGCGAAACCCACAGAAACAGCTGACCTAAACATCCAGGAACTCTTGCTTCCCAGACTGATAGCTGGAATAGGAGCATGTGACTGATCCCGACCCCAGGAATATGGGTTTCTGTGAGGAAACCTCAGAAATCAACGGGACCTCCTGTAGAAGTCCAGTACTTATCCTTAGCATATATATGGACTTTGGGAGCCCATTTCATATAGGGAAGACACACAGGGTGGGTCTAGGCCTTATCCCAAAGGATACAATAGACAATGATGACACCCTATGGAAGGCCTCACCATCCAGGGGGAGCAGAAAGGATATGTGATATATAGGGTTTTAGTTGGGGGGATAGTAGGGGAGGACGTGTGGGAGAATGGAACTGGGGTTGTCATGTAAAACAATCCTGTTTCTAATTCAAATAAAAAAGTTGGAAAATATTTTAAAAATACGAACAGAAAAACAAAACAAAACAAAAAAAGAATAAACCAACCTCCAACATCAAACTAAATGGAGAGAAAGTAAACAAGATTTCTCTAAAATCAGGAAAAAGATATGGCTGTCCACTCTCTACATATCTCTTCAATATTGTACTTGAATTTCTAGCTAGACCAATAAGACAACAGGAGATCAAGGGAATACAAATTTTTAAATGAAGACATTGAAACTTTCATTATTTGCAGATGATATTGTAGTTTACATAAGTCACCCAAAAAAACTCTACCAAGGGAATTCGCACAGCTAATGCACACCTTCAACAAATGGCAGGATACAAAATTAACTAAAAAAATCAATAATTCTACTATATACATATGATAAATAGGCTGAAAAAGAAATCAGAGAAACATAGCCCTTTATAATAGTCAAAATCAACATAAAATAACTTGGAGTAATGCTAAACAGAAAAGTGAAATCCTGCATAGAAGAAATTTTATTCTTTTTAGAAAGAAATTAAAGAAAATACCAGAAAATGGAAAGATCTCCCATACTATTAGAAAAGTAAGATCAACATAGTAAAAATGACAATCTTGCCAAAAGCACTCTACAGATTGAATGCATTTGCAATCATATTCCCAGCACAATTCTACACAAACCATAGAAGAATAATTCTCAACTTTATATGGATAAACAATAGACCCAGGATAGCCAAAACAACCCTGTACAATAAAGGAACTTCTGGAGGCTTCAACACTCCTGAATTTCAAGCTCTATTATAGAACTATAGTCCTGAAAACAGCTTCATATTGGCACAAAATATACAGGAAGACCAATGGAATCGAATTGAAAACACTGATATTAACCCACACATCTATGAACACCTGATTTTTTACAAAGAAGCAACAATTTTACAAAGCAATAAAGAAAGCATATTCAACAAATGTTGGTGGCACAACTGGTTGGTGGTGAATAGAAGATTGCAGATAGATCCATATCTATCAACCTGCATAAAATTTACGTCCAAAAGGATCAAAGTCCTCAACATAAATCCAGCCATACTGAACCTCTTAGAAGAGAAAATGGGAAGTATCTGTGAACCAAAGGTATATTTACTCAATGGTGTACTACTCAGTGAGAAAAAAAATAGAATCTTGAAATTTGCAAGCCAATGAATTGAACAAGAAAAAATCATCCTGTGTTAGGTAACCCAGACTAAAACAGAAAAACATGGTATGTGAACACTCACTTATGGATTTTAGACATACATCAAAGTATTACCAGCCTACAATCCAAACTGCTCTAAGAAGCTAGGAAACAAGAGAGACATACATGTTCTCCCAGAGAAGGGAAAAGGAACAAGGTCTTCTGAGCACATTGACAACATGGGAAGAGGGGAGCTCGAGCTAGGAGAAAGAGAAGGGAAGAAGAGGAAGGGAGAGGACATGAGTGAGCAAGAAGATTGAGTCAGGGGAATAATAGAGGAGAGCAATATAAAAGTTACCATCATAGGCAGGGCCAATATAGGTTTGCAGAAAAATCTGGAACTAGGGAAATTTTCAGACATCTACAAGCATGATACCAACTAACAATCTAAGCAATAGTTGAGAGGCTACCTTAACTGCCCTTCCCAGATAATGAGATTGATGACTACCTTATATGCCACCCTGGAACTTTTATCTAGTCGCTGGTGGAAGCGAAGACACCCTCAGCCAAACACTGAACTGAACACCTGGAATCCAGTTTAAGAGCAGGAGGAGTGATGAGCAAAGGGGTCAAGAGTATGCTGGAGAGACACACAGAAGCAGGTGAACTGAAAAAGTGGGAGATCATGTATCCCAAACTGATATCTGGGAAACAAGCATAGTACTGATCCAGAATCCCTTAACATGGGTGTCAACGAGGATGTCTATGGGGCCTCTGTTAGTAGATCAGTATTTATCACTAGCAAAAGAATAGACTTTGTAACCTATTTCACATAGAGGGATATTCTTTCAGCCATGACACCCTGGGGAAGGCCTAGGCCAGGACCCAAATGATATGACAGACTTTGAAGATACCCCATGGAAGGCCTCACCCTACTTGGGGAGCAGAAACGAATGGGATATGGTGTTAGTGGTTGCAGAGGAGGGGGTTAGGGAGAGGGAACTAGGCTTGACATATAAAACAAGCTTGTGTCTAATTTAAATAAATAAAATAAAAGAGAAACACATAGCCAAGCATAAATAGAAGTAGATATTGAGAAGCATCTTGAATAAAGTATGGAAAGTGTAAGTCTAACCTCAACCCATGCTAACTAGGGGCATTAGCAAAGTTTCTTCTTTTATATAACTCATATTTCCCTTGTAATATGCTAGCCTAGGCTTTCTTCATCTAGCCAAGTTTTAATTTAAGATCAGTCATCATAGTAAAAGGACTTTCTGAGCATGCAACCTTTCCTTAAACACAGCATTGTGTGTCATATATCTCAAACTATCCCTGGTCCAGTTGCTTAGTGCAGCCCACAAACATGATGGGCTCTGTCATTCAGGAGATATAAGAAGAGGATGAAGGGAATGACCAAATAAGTCTGTTCTGATTGAACTTCAATCAAATGGATTAGACCATTTGCATTAGACAGTGGAAAAGCAAAGTCAAAGGCACAGATGAAATTTGGAGACGCTGAGTGATAAATGACACTCAAATGAAGTGAAAGTGTACTTACATTCTTGACTTGTTTAATCCTCATTTTTGTAAAACAGACTTTATTTCTCTCTCAAAATGTGACAGTGCTCAAAGTATAGATATATATCTGTGAATAATAAAAGTACTATGCTTTAGTGGAAATCTAAGAAATTATGTTGTAGTGGATCTTCTATGGAAAATGATTTCTGCTATGTATGTGCTCAAAAACATTACATTTACAAAAGCAGGTTTTTTAGGGGTGTATTTTTGTGATTAATTAAAACTTGTAAGAAAAGGCACTTCCCAGACTAGAGGCATGTCATAGACCTGAATATTTAAGAATAAAGCTGGAAAATCTTTACTGGAACTGGTAACATTAGACTCCAAGAACTTAAACAGTATAGAAAAAGAAAATACTGATGAATTAACGTATTGACTTAATGCATTAAGGCTGCCCTCTTATGACAGTATCAAGCCAAAAAATACATTCACACAGTTCTGGAGAACAAAGAGTGATACATTCTTCCAGTGACTTTGAAAAGGTAATAAACATAAAAATATTTCAATCAAATATATATCTAACGTTAAACTGGTAGTTGAATCTCTCATTATTACTCACTCAATAAAGGAAAACAGCCATTTAAATACCATCAGAGAAAATCCAAAAAAATTATTCTACATGATGAAGATTGTAATCAATCACTCTTCCAATAAGAACTGTATAATTTGAGAGACACAGATAGCAAGAGTATTACAAACCTAAGTATGATTTTCAGGCAGGATGGAGGGATTTCATGGACTCTATGTCGGTAATGTGCCATTTCCATGAATCTCAAATCATATAATGTCTCAATGCTGCATATTTCACTTAGAAACCAACAATTATTTCTTATTGAATAAAATAGGAGTTTTGTCTGGTTTATCCCCAGCTAATATTTATTGAATTAAATAAAATTATTTTTGACAATTTCATACACACACATACACACATACTCACAAACTGACAAAGAATAATTTGATTCTGTTTGCTCTCACACTTCTCACATCTCCATACCAACCTTATCACTGATTCCACAGCCAATATATCCCATTTAGGGATCCATATTTTCTTTTAAATTTTCTTTTCTCAATCTTTAAGTGTATCATCAATATGAATACTAATAACTTTGACAAAACGGTGTAACTTCATGGTTTTCAACAATAGGCTCAATAGTGAAGGCAATGTCTTTCACTATAGAAAAATAAGTCAATGGCCCATACTTCAGAACAAATTTTAAAATCACATAAATCTGCTCCTCATCCAGAACTCCCAACATATAGAAAAAGTCTAGTAAAGGCTCGGTGAAGGGACACATCTAAGACATGAATTAAAATAAAACAATTTACAAGTAGCACTTCACAAAAAAGAAAATTGTATAGGTAAAAGAACAATAATCAGGTTAAAGAGTAAACTCACAGAATTAAAGGGCATATTTGCCAGCTCTACTTCTGACAGCATTAACATTGAGAATTCATCAAACACTAAAAACCAGAATCAGAAAATAAATATTCCACACAAAATGGTCCTTTTCCATGAGAAGAGTATTATTTTAAGAGAGAAATTGCCTAAAAGCATCTCATAAAATGTCAATGTACACTAGTCTTTTGGGAAATGTAAATCATAGCACTGTCAAGATTTCTGCTTACACAAGCAGAAGGACAATGGTCAAAATAACAAAAAATTACAATCCTCAGAGGGGGTTCATATAAAATGTAGCACCCAATCACTCCTGGTTGTGTTGCAAAATTTTACAACTATGAAGCTTATGTGGAAATTTGCCAAAAGGATAATATTAAATCTACCATGTGAAACAACTACACCAACATATGTCATATGTCCAAAGGCCTTGACTTCCTATCCCATGGATACTTTCTCAGTCATATGTATAGATGTTCCATTCACAATAGTTAGGAAATGGTAACCACCTAAAAAGTCTTCAATTCAGGAATCGATAATAATAATGGGTTCCCTGTCAAATGTGAAATACAATACAGATATAATTAAAAATGAAATCTTGAAGTTTTCAAGTAAATGATATGAAGTAGTTAATCCAGACCAGGATATAAAGAATCAATTTTATTTTTTATATGTAGTTACTTCCATCTCAGGTCTGAGTTGATGATACTCAGTGAACATATATATCAGAAGATGTGTAGTATGGAGTTGAGGATTGGGAGATTAGTGCATGATAATGCTGCTATGAACATGTAATCAAAATCATAGAGCTAAGGTTCCAAGTGGGGTTGAGGATGATAATTTAATAAAACAATGGAACCCTGGTTCAGGAAGTAAATAATCACTTGATTAAGAATCAAAGATTATATTTATATTTATTTTTAAATTTTATTTTCGAATTAATTATATCATGTTAAAATCTAACAGCTTGGACATTGGACATAGGAATTCCTTTATGGAAAACATCAATGGATGAACAATTTATTGTGGGATATACAAAGAAATGGAGAAAAGAGGTAAACTTTGTTAACCTTTATATATTTGGGAAAATGAGACCAAGTAGTGAAGTAGCAAAAAAGAAGAATGTATATGGTTTCAGCCCTGAAAGGACAGTGGGAATAACCAGTGCATTTTCCAGCCATACAGAAAAGGCAATAGTGTGGGAAGAGAAAATAATAAAATAAACTCTTCCAACTAACATCATCTGGAATGAATTGTGAAAATTCAATTTGATGTTACATAAATCCTAAGCCAAAGGCACTATTGGGGATTTGGAGATGACTTGCCACTTATGTAATGCTTAAAGTGTATTGACTTTATAAATTAACTTGGTGACTTTCTTCATGTGACATTTAAATCATAATGTGTAGTAAACAAAAAGCAAGCACTTTTATTATGTTCCAGGTTCCAAACATAGGTATAAATTTGGGAACAGAAAAAAAAAACTATCTTATTATTGAAAATGTAGAGCAGTATATTTCTGGTAGATATTACATGATGAAGGATTCTGTCTATTATTTGAGTATATTTACTCATAACTTACATGATTTACACTTCAGAAAAATGAACATGTTCAATTAAAACATCCTGAATCATTTTCTACAGTACATTTAGATACATCCAGGAAAATGTGACATCCATATATTTAAGAGACAATCTTGAAAAGAGTTCGGAAAACTGATCATTTTAAACATTTAAATTATAGGTATAGAATAGAGGAAAACTCTTTTATGTAAATCACCATTGAATTTCTATATTTTACTATGAATTATAGAGAGATGCAGAAAGACAGAGGTGAACTTTATCAAAATTTAGATATTTGAGGTTTTGAGATACTGAGACATTGTTGACAGAAATTTCATTTATTGGGAAGACATTAAAATAAACTCACTTAACATCACAAAAATTGAGAATGTATAAAGAAGTCTCTAATTTATTAATGAAAATGAACACAACTAACATAAATGAATAAGGACTTGAAGAGTGGTCTATAGAAAATAATGTAATGGAGTAATGAAGTAACATGTCACTTTATTCCTTTGGAAAATATAAATAAAATTCTCACTGAAAAGCATAACAAATATATTACAATTTGTCTGTGTTCAATGACTGAGTATTCACAAAATGGTGGAGGCAATTGAATACTCACACAGGTGTTAGGGAACTGTAAAATCATTCTGAAGCCTGCCTCTATTCATACTAGTCCTGAGCATAAAGCCAAAAATACAGCAGTTTAGTTCTTGATAAACAGAAGTCAGTGAATACTCCACTTTGTTCCAAAAGG
The DNA here is from genome assembly GCF_003668045.3 of Cricetulus griseus. Lineage (NCBI taxonomy): Eukaryota > Metazoa > Chordata > Mammalia > Rodentia > Cricetidae > Cricetulus > Cricetulus griseus. Next base: position 828,301 of record NW_023276919.1, read on the forward strand.
TCAATGAACAAAGAGGCATATCATCAATCTGTAATTGGATTATAAAGTTGATTCTCCACTCATTGTTACTTACAGTTAACAGAAAAAAAATCACATGAAAGAAGAACAAAAACTTGTGTAGCTTAGACTGTTATTTTAAAAATAATATAATTTGTAATAGCACACAGACATCACAAAAACTAGATTGGGTCTTGGGACAGGGTTAAGGGATTTCATGGAAGAAAGAATATATGTATCTTGTGGACTCAGCTCTGTCACCCTGAATGTACAGCATGCTTCAGTATTTAAAATTTTATTCCAAACTCCACAAATATTTTATGACCCGTCCCGTGGGTCCAGTTATTCAGGGTTCCTGAAAGAGTCATGGGTGAGAGAAGGGAAGAAGACCAAGCAGTGCAAGAAAAGGACCGGAGTCCATCTGTGCAGTGTCAAGGCCTCCATTTATTGGGGCTATAGAGTGGGCTTATATAGCCCTGCAACAAGGAAATTGGATAAGTGGGGGGGAGAATAACAGGAAGGAACATCTGGTGTATGCTGGGACCGGAAAATTCTTCTTATCAGCTGGAACATCTTGTGGTCTCCGGAACAGCAAACAGGAAAGCTCCATGGCCCTTTCTCGGAACAGAAGCAGTTAGCAGGTCTGCTTGGCCAAACCATCTAATTACAGGTTACAGGAGGCTCACAGAGCTGGCTTTAAGCTGCAAACTTAAAGGTCATAAAAAGCCTTACAAAAGGTGTGCTTTAATCCGTATAGTTTTGGGCCCATGGCCCTTTGCAATTTTATTTTTCATTTTTCAAAAAGGTAGTTTGTCACTATTGTGTCCAGTAACATGCATTTTTAAAATAATTATGTTAGCATTCAATTTCCCACATAGAGAAAATATTTGGGTAATTCTTCTGTGATGACTAAATTCTTCATCACAATGTTGTCCAATTCCATCCGCACAAACAAGTTCCTTTCATGCATCATTTATTTTAATTTTTACTTGTGGCCCTATTTGTGTGCCTTTAGCTTTTGAACTTATTATTAGGCCCTGTTGAACCCACCTGTAGAAAGAATAGGGCTGACCTATGTTATTCCTACCCCTAACCCATCAATAGCCTCTAGTTCATAAATGTAGTATATAATCCCATGAGACACATGCTCTTCAGTAACATCCAGCAAAAACAAAGTTGTTACTTTATGCAACTATAAGGAAATATGCTACTTGTGAATAACTATCCAAAAAAACTTAAGATTTTTAAAACACAAGGTATTGGAAAAACACAGTCGATTCAAAATTGCCCTGGTACCTGAAGTGAGTCACTTGAAAATACACACACACACACACACACACACACACACACACACACACACACACACACACTGAGAAAGAGGCAGAGACAGAGACATAGAGACAGCATCAGAGGCAAAACCAGAGACAGAGAAAGACACATGAAGATTGAACAAGAAGTGCAGAGACATCTTTTTCTGGGATCATTGAATATTATTGCAATTCTGGAAAATCCTGTTGAGATTTCTTAATTTTGAAAATGATATATGTATATTGTGACTCAAAACAGCTCCTTGGAATATGCCTTAATGATTTAATATACTATTTCATAGATAGTTTGTATTCTATGTTCCTTGATACTCTATTCACAAAAGCTGGGAAAGGCACAATATTAATATTCTATGCCTGTTTAATGAATACTAAGATAGTAGGAAATCTATAAAATGTTATTATATGGTAAAGAAAAATGAAGTCATGATATTTGCAGGTAAATGAAAGGCACTATTAGAAGATCCAACTGAGTATTATAACGAAGCCCTTAAGGATCAAAAATACAAATGTGACATGATATATCTCTTTTGTTATTCCTAGCTCTGAATATTCAGATGAAAGTTTAGGACTCACTTGAGAGATTATAACTCATATGCACTTAACAACAGGAAACATTGCAGACCTCTTCTTATATTCTCATAACAAATCTATCTCTTCTATCCATCTCATTCATGTTCTTTTACAGCTATTTGTCCTATGACCTACTACTGTCAGTAGGTACAAACAGAAGCCATGCCCATCCATCTTGATATCGGACTGGATTTGTGCAAATCACATAAAACAATTATGTGACAATGAATTAATGAGCTTAAAATTAGGCAATTTTAAGCAAAAATATTATTAGTCTTTAAAGCTGAAAATCTTACAGTGACAAAATGAAAGATAGAATATTTTTATTTATAATGCAGTATGGAGGACTTTCATGTCATTCAGAACTGCAATTAATTTTATATTGCAAAATGTTTTATTAAGAAAATGTGTCACATGTTTTGAAATTTTTGCTTTACCTCTTCTGATTGAAGAGCATTGCTTGTCACAAATATGATATAAGCATTTAGTTATTTTCAATGTATTCTTTGAGACATCTCAATCTAATTATTCATGTAGGGGCACACAATGTCATTATTTCTTGTAGAATGCAAAGTATAAGAAATTGTTATTTCTAGGAAAGGAACAGTTTTGTACAATCACTTCTCTATGCAATTTATCACTATATTTAATTTTGTTTTCATATACTCTAAATGGTGAAATCTTTCCTGTCAGATTAAACATGTGTTAATATTTCTCTTTCCTGTTGCACCGTTAACAACAGATTGAGAAATATGCACCATATCCTCTTGACCATGGAATCAGTATTGCCTGTAATCCATCTTTTCTGTATAAATGAATTTTCCCCACTCCTGTGATGTCAAGATACTAGACCTCAATTTTCTGGCTTGCATTTTCTTCCACTTCTTATTATCTATGAGACACACTTCCCTTTTTAATGATTAAATAAATTGATTCAAGATGCAATAAAGACCTGTTGAAATGGAACTCACTTAAAAGCACACAGATATTCACTAAGATAATTAGAAATATCACTCAATCATGAAACAAATGATTTATGTTTTAACACCAAATTAATATAATAACCGAAAAAGTTAAGAATAGTAGAGAACCATTGATAAGTACACAACAGAAAAGAATTTTAGGTTATGCTTCAAATTTACTTTCCTCTTTAGATTATTTGTGGTTAACAGTTCTAACACACTAACAGCTTCTGGATAACCAACTGTTTGATTCTGCCTCCATGTTCCATATTATTTAAAATACAGGCAGAAATCTGTTTGCAAAAGCTCATCTGAGATTATCAAACGAATCAGGACATTTTTAAATTTTAAACATAAGAGTCATTCATCTTTGAAGAATAGAATAGAATAAATTCATGAAAATGAATAACACAAAAGAGAAAATGTCTAAGCATAAATATAACCAAGAAGAAAGTAAACTCTAATCTCAGGGGAAAATTTTAAGAAAAATTCCTACAAAGTGGAAAGACATTAAACCTATACTGATAGAATTCATATTTGGGAAATGAACACCATACAGTAAGCAACTTAATGATACTATGCAATCTAGAAAAATATTATTTATAGAAATAGAAAAAACACCCTTAATTTCATGTGCTACCAGCAACTTTTCTGGATACTAAGAGCAATTTTGAGCTTAAAGTTAAATGTGGAGCTATTGCCATTTTAGTGTACAAGATAATTTATAGAGCTAGAAAGATAAAAGCTTACCTAACTACCCAGGGCTACTGAAGATTTTTTTATCAGGTTCCACATGGGGACAAGGAGCAGGTGATAGAAAGAGTGGCCCAGAACGTGGTGTTGGCTGCAAATTGACTCAGTAGCAATAAGAATTCTTCTTTACTTATAAAGAATTCAGTTATCAGTGATAGATTCATATCATTCCAAAACGTAAATCATAGAAGATTTTTTTGCCAACAGTGTTTCTTAAAGACATGTTTCTTGCACATCTGGGGTTATAAGTTTAGTCATCATTGATAAACAGTGACAAAACCAAGTTAACTTTTGTAACCATTTTCACGCAAGTTAAGTCAACAGAGTAATCTTTTCCAAACATTTTCAGTAATCCAACCTATATCCCATTTTTTTTTAATACTCTAAAGGCATATGACATCTTGCTCTCAGGCTGGCAGTTCTTCTGCCAAGCAGAAGATGCCAAGCAGATAAAAAAACTCCTCAACAGCCAAGGCAGTTTACCCTGCCTCAGGCAGTGTACTGTTAATTGTTGAAGGTCAGAGTTTCCAAGAAAATCCTCAGACCAAAGTTTTGAAATTATTAATGAAATTTTGGCATATTAATATTTTTTCTTTATTGAATTTGTTGATATGGCTATTTCTGTTATTATTTCACTCCTTGATTTTATGATACCACAGTGGCTCTGTATGCACTAACTTTTCTAAGAAAGGGAGATTATGACATCTTTTTTATCATTCTTCCATACAATTATTTCCCCATCAATATAAGACAGATGTATCTTCAGCTAATCTAACTTTGTTGCTGCATATGCAAAATATTTTCCTGAGTTCATAGTAGGAAGAGACTTCTAATCTGACATATGGCCAACCCTTCTAGCCAACCAAATATTGTTTACTTTTTTGAGATTACATTGTTATGATTATCTTGTTCCCGAGGTAAGTACAGGGGCAGATACTTTAAGAATATCTCAGAGTGACAGAAATTTACCTCTGGCATCTTTATGTGTCACAACCTCCATTGATTCAGGAAGACCTTCAAGTAGATAATGATATCTCCCTGAAAGAAGGAGAGGTAGCATGCTCTGGAGTTTCCTTGGGAAGCTTAGAAGCAGTCCTGCTGGGAGAAGACATAAATTATTCATAACAAATGTATCATCAATCCAATATTACTAAGTTGTACAAATATTAAAAGACTTTCCTGAAGTTTGCAACATGCAGAGAACAAAGTCCAAAGTTGCATGTCAGTCATCATGCATGATTGAAAGCTTTAGATTTGGGATCCAGACCCTAGGTGGTCATATTAGGTTCTGGTGTCACAAATTGGAGCAGAACAATGCTATATTGAAGAGAAGTAGAATGTCTCAGTCTCCATTGGTCACAGCAGACTGAGAAAAAGGTCTGAGATCTCCTTGATGAGAAGAAAACAGAGGTCAACTTGGATATAGATTGAGGGTAGAGACCATTCTATGAAAGATCTAAGGCTCTTGGCCTAAGGTTGTCATATGGGGGCCAATTAGACTGAAGATGATTATTTGATTGGAGGAGGCAGAATGGAATTCCCATATGTAGTGGTTCAATATATCTCACCCTCAGTGAGGGAGGACTTGGGAACCAAAAGTCACAGAAGAAATATCATGAGAATTCCTACAGAATTCAAGAATGGTTCATGCCTGGATAAAATATAGAAAAATCTCACAGACTCCAGTGTAAGATGGATCACTTCCTTAAGTTTATTCAGATGTTTAGACAGATGTCTGAAGAACGAGGTCCACTACAGTTTCCACCATAATGCAAAGAAATTCAGCTCTGTGCTCTACTTGATAATCCTGAGCCCTGGTACATTATGGTAGAGTGGTCAGGATGTCAATTGTGGTGAATGGAATGATTGGTATCTCTAGTTTAGGTGGGGACAAACCCCGAATCAGATGACATATAAAAGCTTTTGTCAGACAAATCTCATCTGACAGGCATTCAGCATTAAAATTCAGCAGTATAGTGGCCCTTGAGTTAAATGAATAACCTGTTAGAAAATATTAATAAGTATATATCCCACAGATGAATACATAGTATTTATGAGACTACAGAGAGACCTGGAGGCACATCAATTCACTTAGCATCTGCTGCCATTAGAGTCTTGGACCTATCTGTATCCACTAAGATGGAGCCTTGGGCCAACAAGAGAGGGAGAGACCCCACATGCACACACTGAAAGAAGGGATGGAAAGATGACAGTGTAAGATCACTTTCAGACACAAAAGGCTAGCATAACACTAACAGAGGCTAGAGATTCTACACCAGCAAGACCTGAACATCCCAACCTAGATAAAGCAGAATAGAAGGGCCTTAAAAACAACTTAACGAAGAAGGTAGAGGCACTCAAAGAGGAAATGAGAAAAATCCCTAAAAGAAAGGGAAGAAAAATATTTAAGAAATCAAGGAAAATATGAAACAAAAATATAAGAAATCAATTAAAGGAAGCAAGTAAAGCAAATAAATAAACAAAGAGATTAGGGAAAATTCAACCACTTGAAAACATGAAAAGAGAAAAAGACACAATACAGAAAACACAAACTGAAGAATGCCAAAAATAAAAAATTCTGGGTAAATGAACAGGAACTACAGATGCAAGCATAATAAATAAAATAAAAGAGAAGGAAGAGAGATCCTGGGTTCTGAAGATAAACTAGAGGGAATGGTTCATAAACCAAAGAAAATCCTTTGTCCAAAATATCCTTAATAAAAAATATACTGGAAATATGGGACACCACAAAAACACCAAACAGAATAATAGTAGAAATAGAAGAAGGTAAAGAAATCCAGTTCATAAGTACAGAAAACATATGCAACAAAATAATAAAAGAAACTTTCCCAACCAAAAGAAGGACATGCCTGTGAAAGTGCAAGAAGCCTATAGAACACCAAATATTATGTACAAAAGCAGTCTGCCTTCCATGTAAAAATCAAAACAACAAACATCCAAAATACAGAAAGATTACTAAGGGCAGTAAAGTAAAATCCCAAGTAACATGTAAAGGCAGACCTATCAAAATTACACCTGACAAGTTAATGGATGCTTTGAATGCCAGAAGGTCCTGGATAGATATTTTACAAATATTAAGAGACCATTGATGCCACCCGAGACTACTATACCCATCAAAGCCTTCAATCACTACTGATTGAAAACAAGATATTCCATAACAAAACTAGATTTAAACAATAGACATCAACATATCCAACCCAACAGAAAGTCCTGGAAGGAAAACTCCAACCCAAGGAAGTTAACTACACCCCCAAATACAAAGGCAATATGTAATAGCACATTACCAAAGGCCAAAAAAATGGAAATCCACAGACATTTCCTCCAACAAACACAAATAAATAAAAAACAAGTATCAGCAATCAATGATCACTAATATCTGTCAATATCAATGGTCTTAACTCGACTATAAAAAGTGACAGGCTATCAGAGTGGATAAAAAGACAGAATCCATCCTTCCTCTTCATACAAGAAACACACCTCAACTCCAAATACAGACATTGCCTCACAAACGGACCTAAGAAATAAGCTGGTTTAACCATCCTAATATCTAAAAAATAGTCTTAATTAAAATTAATCAAAAGAGATTAAGAATATCATTTCATATACATCACAGGAAAAATGAATCAAGGTGAAGTCTCTATTCTGAACCCTTATGTACCTGCCCTGTCCCGTGGGGCTCCAGTAATTCGTGAGTCCGAGGTGGATCATGCCTGCAAATAATGGGTGGGAAAGAAAGAGCGGGACCAAGCAGATTCCACTGTCAAGGCCCACTTTATTGAAACCAAGGCGATTTTTAAAGAGAAAGGAGGAAGCAGAGAAAAAGGAGGTGGGGGAGGGATGAATTAATTGCTCTCAGGCAGGTATCCGGAATCTCCTGTTTTAAGGAAGTGGGGGAAGGAATAGGTGTTAGTTGCTTCTCAGGCCAGGTATCCGGAATCTCCTATGTTTATCTCAAGCACTAAGTAAATGGAGGAAGGTGTTAGTTGCTTCTCAGGCCAGGTCCCGGTACCTGGGGGGTGGGATGCTAGGCTAGCTAGGCATGGGGGGTCGCCAAGGCTGGCTTCTGACATCTCCCCCTACTATGTATAATAAAATGGAGTGTCTGGCTTAGGCTACGTGAGGGGTACCCACATCCAGGACCCTAAGTTTTATGATATTGTCATTTATATGACAGTGAGGGGTAGTGTCCCTGTCTTAGGTTACGTGAGATGCATATGTCCCCAGCACTCCAATGACCCTTCATAAGGCTAGCAGCTGGGGAGTGCTTTGGAGTGGGCATCTGGGGGTCAGTCTCACGCTAAACCCGTCATGGAGGACGCTACAGCTGCTGTGAAGGGTCGGCATCTGGCTTGCGGCATCACGATACATTCCCGTCATGGACGGCTCCAAGTCCAAGGAAATCGGGAGGTTCGATGTTCAAGGCCTGAAAAATCCAGTCCTTTAGGACTGGGGGGATGGTTATTGTCATCAGGCAGCTCCGAATCTAATGCCTCCAGGCAATGGTAGTGGACCAAAACTGGTTTTTGAGGATGGCGTCAATCTGAGAATGAATCTGGTTAGTTTTTGAAAAGGTAAAAGTGACAGTTTAAGTAATCAATCTAGTAGAACAGGCAAGGTAGGAATTAAATGCCTGCAATTCCCTCAGAAAAGGGAGGGGTGGAAGAATAGCAGACCCATCAATCCTCCATAAGGGAGTGGTTGGCTTGATGAGGGGCCTGAACAGTAGGGTTAATTAAGGAGAGAATAAGGTCATTGGAAGAGGGAGCTCCTGGGGAGAAAAATGGTCAGGGGTTCCCTAGTCTGGAGAGGCCCCTAAGGCCAAAACACATAAGTCAACTATCAGGGGGTAATAAGAGGGGGTTGTCGCAATTGTTGTGAAGCATTGGCAGCATCACTGGCTCGGTTGAGGATCATCCAGGTGTAGTTGTAGATCTGATAAGGGCTTCCAGCAGTAATGGCAATCGAAGGTGGGAACACACAAGTAGCCAAAAAGACAGCATCTTTTATCTAGAATTAAGCAGAATTAGAAGGCTTCTCAGGGGATTCCCCTGGGTGGATTAAAAAAGCATTCAGGCAACCATCTAGCATTATTGACCTGAGTAACTAAAACCCGTGCATGTCCTTTTCCCCAAATGAGGACCGAATCTAGTCTGTGCCATTTGTAAGTTAGGGGATCTTTCTATAAGGCTTGAGCATAATTTTGAGTCGTTCATGGATGCCAGAGGCTATCCAAGGCTGATTTTTCTGTAGCATCATACATGAGGAAATTTAGCACAGACAATGCATGGTATAGAACTCCTCCTCCTTAGGCAACATGGTGGCCGTCCGCTCTCTGGAGGTCATCATATTGATGCCGAATTTAGTGCAGACATAGTCCTGTCTCAGCCTCCGGAGTAGCTGGGACTATAGGTGTGCCATTGGCCCCGGCCCATGCGTCCCTGCCGGCTCAGGAGCCACCGCTGCCTGGGCTGTGGGCTTGCCTCATGTCTACAGAAGTGTGGAGCTACAGAAGCGCAGAGGCAGGTGCTTCACTCCCCCAAGTCAGCAGCATGCCACGTCCCCAAAGGCCCAGCTGTCCCTGTTGCTAGCCCGTGCTTGGCTGGCAGGTCCACGTGCATTGGGCAGGACTAGGCCACATGGGCTTTTTAGGTAGTACCGGTCTCAGGAATTAAGCACAAAATTGCTGGAAAGCTTTGGTAGTTTATCCAGACTCGTTATCTCTTTTTATAACTTTTGGCACACCCATGTAAGCTAAACATCTTAAACAGTGACTTATAACATGCCTGGTGGCTTCTCCTGTTTGTGGAGTGGCACATTTTTAACTTGCCAAACTCTGTAATGTGAATCATATCCATTTGCCATAAATGGTTGGGGAGCAGGCCTTGAGGATTTATCCTTAAATTAGCCATAGCCATATTGTGGACATTTTCTACATTGTTTGATGATTTGACAAGAAGTCTCTCTGGTTAAACCAAATTTCTTACTTAGACTTGCTATTATGATGAAGAAAAGTTACAGGCCTGTCGAGCTTTTTCTATTTAAGGCAAATCAACCAATTTTGTTAATTAGATAATTCATTCCATTTGGCTAGTAATCAAGGAAAGGCCTATTTAATAGGTTCCCATTGTGATCCATAAACATGATAATTCTTAGGTGAATAACATTTTGAATTTGTTTAAATAATATTCTGACTTGACTATTACTAGACCCTGTGTATGGGACTGTTTCTGTTACCTTATAAGCCTTAAATATATAGAGACTGTCAGTATACAAACTAAATGAATTATTTACCAGGATATGTATGACTATTGCAACAGCTTGTAGTTTGATTATTTGAGCTGAAGTCAGAGGTGTCTGTTCTATCTATTTCTTTCTATTAAAAACCTATGTAAGTAACTCTCCCAATAGACTATTGGTAAAAATTAACCTAGCATTTCTTTAAAGGACTGCTTTTTACAATTTTGGAAATACAAAAGAATTCATAGTGTAAATAACAGTCCATGAGCTAGAAATTATCAATTCTTCCTGAAAATTGACCAAAGGCAATCGCCTATGACTCATTGTTCTGAAACCACCAATTAAACTGTTGCTGAGAGTAGGAGACATGTATCATACTTGGTTTTCTCCTAAACTACTTTCTAAAATCTATATGGCATTTCTGTATCATGTAGGCTAATGCTTTAAAATAAGGGTTTAAAATATTTAGGCTGGTAAGACGGGTAGGCACAAACATAGTAATGGTTCCTTCTGCCATAAACCAGAATTCGGACTATGCTTTGTAGGGAGTACGTAAGTTTTCCATGGTTTTGCATAGTCAATATATCTGATGATGCTGAATCGCCTCCTCAAATTATAGAATTTGTCTACCTTCTTAGTTAGCTGTTTGGGTATATCTGGATCATTATCTCCTTACAGAATCTTTCTTAAAGTATTTAAATCATCATTAGATGTTCTAAAAACGTACTTAACCAATGAATATTTTATAACAATTTCTAAAAAATTTATTTAAAGATTTTAAACTATCTTTTCCAATTGTTATCTATTAAGCCTTAATTTCTTCAGAATATAACATATGACTAATAATTTTCCAGGTTTATTTAAAGTTTCTGAGTAGCCTTTTCTAATCTATACTTCGAAGCTGACAAGCTGATAAGACCTCATTTGCATCTTGGCTGACCTGGCTTAAATTTGCATATGTAAAGACACATTTAATCTGTGAATCTAACAGGTTGGGTCTTTCCGGAGGCTTTTATAAACCCCCTTTTTTAAAAATCATGTATCAACTTCAATTTTCTGGGTTTCCTTTTTTAACCATAAAATTTTAGTAAGACCTATATCCTCTCATCTGCCAAATTTTACAGAATCGTCCATAGAATCCTCATGTCTCTAAACTAACGCTATAGGCTTTTGCTAACTTTTTAATTGACTGTCTCCTAGGGCTGAAGTCAAAATTTTTCCTGCTAAGACATTAACTGACTGATTGGATGCTCCTTTTGGCAATGTTAAAGTGATTTTGATATTTTTAAACAATATCTGATGCAATGTAAATATCTCTCTAATCATATCCAAGGCAATTTAGGCATTTTCATTCATCCACATTCATAAATTGACAATCACATCACGCATCCAGGTGTGGCCACACCATTCATCCATAACTTGTATACATCTCACATTTCTCCTTTTGCCTAGGTTATGATCAATTTGTTGAAAAGAAAAATCCCTAATTGTAATTTCTAACATAGCAGCTATAGCCAATCATTGAAATATGAGTATCCAAAATTTGAACAATTCTAAGCTTAAATATGTTGTCCTTTCTTCTCTTTAAGTCTCAAAAACAGTTTCTGTCTGGCTGTATCAAATATATATATATATATATATATATATATATATATATATATATATATATATATATATGCCATCAACCATGGTGGCACCTCTCAAGGCTGTAAGTTACCCCAAGGAGGGAGGCAGGCTGTCTGCCGCCATGGCAGCCATTTTATCTAGCCTGCTGCAGACGCCAGCATGAGGTGGTACTAAGCCGCTGGCTGAGGGCCGGCAGACCACAGCTGCTGCCACGGCTGACCTTGGCCTTAGCTTGACTATCCGCTGAAAAATCGGCAGCTGTATTTTGGGCACAAGCCTGATCCCTAATTCTTTCTTTTGTTGGGACTCTTTCTGACCTGGAGCTCTTTCTGAATATGCCCAAAGCAACCTCTAGAAGGCTCTATGCATTTCTTCCTCCCTGTACCTTGCTTTCTGTGTAGGAATAACTTATTTTTAACTGAATTTCCTGTAAGGCAGCCATCATTGATAATTCCTGAGTGTAAGCTAGGTCCATACCTAAACAATTCTTAATGAACTCACCATATCAGTCCTCCTCCTGTGAGGCCTTAGTGTGGTCTGGCATGTATTACCAACATTATCATAGGCTATCTATTTTATAATCAAAGTTCCCAACATCTGTGTCTCTAACATTTTTGTAAAATTCCATATAGGCCTAGAAATCAATTCTCAATTAACTCCCTAGGTCCCTGCCTGATTTTTGTCAAATCCTCCGCGTGCGCCCCAGCAGCTGGAAGTTTATTCCAAGATCTTCTGGCCGCCGCAGCAATCTGTGTGTATATTGATAGCTCAAAATTTAATTGTTGATCTATATTTTTGTACTCCCCTTTACCAGTGAGTATCTCATAAGAAATAGGAAGTCCTTGAGCACTATTTTTTTTTTTAGCTGTAACCTGACATTGGTCTGTAAACTTTGTCTTCTATAACAGATAATTTCCCCCAGACGGGCAGGCTTTGGCTATCTGCTTCCAATCCCCGGGGGGCAGAGCTTCCACAGCCATATTCTCTACCATCATCTGGGTAAAAATCGCCATCGGTCCATATTGGACACAAGCCATTAATAGTTCCTAGGGCTGTTTGAATGATATTGGCACATGTATCCTGCTATGTTCCCCTGAGCCATTCTCTCTGATCCAAGGAAACCTGTAAATTTCTTATCTCCTGTAATCAATTTCCCTAAAAAATTTCCAATTCTCTTAGCTCTTGCTGAATTTTACCATTGAGTATTTGCCTTTCTGTATTTCTAGTTTAAAATGAAAGAAGGAGTTGAAGACTCTCCATTTTGGTACTTATTAACTGTTTTTCCCTGTTGATCCCAATCATTTGTCCTGTATATTTTTTACTATCCAGCCACCCCTAAGTATGAGCGGAGGTTTCTGTTCTCCATTACATTCCTAGAATCTCCCGAGGGCCTGCGTGTATGTGAGGCCGTACCTATGTCTTCCCAAGGCCCTGTACAACTCAAAATGCTGCATCATGGCAGTTGCTTTTGTAAGCGGGAAGGATCCTTTTAAAACTTTTAAACTCTGAAATCTCCTGTACTTGAGCAGTCTAGGGTTCTACTATCTGTTTTTAGTTTGGGGTTTGAACTAAAGACAGGTTAATTTTTAAGGTTTTTAGGAGAATGAGGATCAAGGCCCGTAACTAAAAGTCTGTGAGGGAGCTGCCTCAGGTCCCTTTTCTATGAGCAATCTATTAAGGTCCTTCTCCAACCGTTTTCCAAGTTAGGGATGAATGTCTGGGCTTTCTAAAATGACCCATGGACATTTTTTTTTTGACAAAAGGGCAAAAACTGAATCAAGTCCTTACATTTTACTCAAACTCTTCTTTCCCGAAAGGAAGTGTTTGACTTCCTTAGACAATTTGGCCCATATATTTGAACGGAATGAGGGGGGACATACCAGGGAATCAGTCACTCATGAGTGGTGAGAACTTTTCCCAGACCAGCGTCCATCGCAATCCGGGGAGCAGAACTTCCTTGTCAGTGTGAATTACCAAGGTTTCCTTGGGGGGGTCTCTGTTTGGCGAAGAATCCTACCTCGAGCGGCACGTTTGGGTGCCAACTGCCCCATCCCTCGGGGCTCTGGTAATTCATGAGTCTGAGGTGAATCATGCCTGCAAATAATGGACGGGAAAGAAAGAGCGGGACCAAGCAGATTCCATTGTCAAGGCCCCCTTTATTGATTATTACAAGGGGTTTTTATAGAGAAAGCAGGAAGCAGAGAAAAAGGAAGTGGGGGGAGGGATGAATTAATTGCTCTCAGGCAGGTATCTGGAATCTCCTGTGTTAAGGAAGTGGGGGAAGTAATAGGAGTTAGTTACTTCTCAGGCCAGGTATCCGGAATATCCTATGTTTATCTCAAGCACTAACTAAGGAAATGGTGGAAGCTGTTAGTTGCTTCTCAGGCCAGGTCCCGGAACCCTGGGGGGTGGGATGCTAGGCTAGCTAGGCATGGGGGGTCGCCAAGGCTGTCTTCTGACATGTACCAAATACAGAGGCATCCACATTTGTAAAAGAAGCATTTCTAAAACTCAAATATCACATAAAACCTCAAACACTTATAGTGGGAGACTTGAACAACCCACTATCACCACTGGACAGGACTACCAGACAGAAAATTGCAGGTGTAGATTCCCAAGACTCTGGTGGATAGCTCTAATACTAGATATGGCATCCTACATTACAATATATAAGCATGACATTGAGATGTCTTCAAATTGTTTGAGGTGTAGATGAATTTCTACTTCCTTGACTTATCCTTAAATATGTTCATTCAAAGACTATCTGAAAGTAGTATGTGTCCATGTGGCAACCATTATTCTACCTGGGATGAGTGAGTATATTAAAAGCTTTGCCTCTGTATTATGTAAATTCATAGAAGCCAGACTTCCTAAATTTTGACCCCATCAAATCTTGGAGGGATACTATGCACGTTTTAGAGAAATACCATCAAAGTTTAAATGATTCAATTAATTTTTCATATATGTATGCTAGTTAGATAAGTCAAAAGTAAATCCAAACTTGGCAAAAGGAACTCTTCATATTTCACAGGTTTAAACAACCTTCCATTACATCATTTAAATCTCTCCTGCTAATGTTCTCCCTAAGAAAATACACTGCCTAATGCTCATTTATAATACTCTTCCACTAGAAAAACTAGTTTCGTATATGGAAACAAAATTACAAATTTTACAGCATTTTCTCTTCATAATAAGTGTAAGACTCCCTTGAAGTAATATTATTTGATATGAGAGCTGTCTGGGAACAAAATCTTCATACTTTTTAAATGGACGATTTGAAGCATAAAAGTAAAAGAAATTAAGGAAGGGAGAATGAAAGAAAAAAAGGAGGGAAGAATAACTAAAGAAAAGGAGAAAGGAAAATATAAAAACATTAAAATTAATATGAGGAGTAAATAATATTAAAACATAAAGGATATAAAGTGATTGGGAAAAGGCAGGTAGGAAAGAACAATCAAGTAAGGATAATTAAATGAAATTAGAAGAGAAAACAGAAGATAATGTTTATGTTTTCATCATTGTATATTCTAACTAATTCAGATAATATGACAATAATTACTGGAGAAGGGGCCATGCATGTGCACATAAAAAGACATAAGTGATATTGTGCAAACATATGTTGGAAGAATTTATTATAGTATAATTTAATCTAAAAAGATGTGTATCTTATAACAAATGGACAACTTCCACCAAGAAGAAAATTTCTACCATTCTCAGCAACCATGAGATTCTTCCAGAAAACTCTGTAGGATTGAAGCCTCCTGGGTTTTCCTTGATGCACTTGTTCACAGGTAGTGATGGATTTTATAACTCTTGTTTGAGTTTCACAATTTTAAATTTATATCAAACTGTAATGGACACAATATTAACAGGATGTTTTGGAGTCCCCATATCAAGGGGCAATAACAATCACATCATAATCTCAACAGTGGAAAAAAAAAGAAAATACTAATAGTATCAAAATTATCCCCTCAACTTTAAGGGAAGTGAAAGAATAGCCAGGATATATTGTTTCCCTTTGACATGTGGAATGGTTGGTATAAAGTGCCAATGAATAGGTAGGGAAACTGAGGGGAACACCTTAAAATTTGATTTGCTATTTAGAATTCTCGTTTCTCTGTTTTACACCAAGCATGATGTAATAAACTCCAGGAAAGGCCTCAACTTACCCAGACACTATATGTAGTCTCCTGGAGTAATAAATTTTGTTTCCTTGCCATGGCAACCATGAGACTGTGGCATCTAATGTTTCTCTTTCAAGAACTATATATCCCTGAATGCCTTGGAAAAGTAGACAATTCATCAGAGCCTCAAGCTTTATATACTTAAAATTTAATAGACTACTTTCTTTTCACTTTTAGATTGGGTTCTCATTAAACTAGAACTCCACGATTCCTGCTAGGCTGGCTGCTCAACAATCTGCTGGTATCTGTCTATCTCTGTCAACTATGAGTGACTCAAAAGGCATGTGCAATCATTCTTAATATTTTACTTGGGTAATATGGATTTGAACTCAAATCTTAGACTAAACAGCAAGTGCTTTTACCCTCAGAAACATCCTCTAAGCACCATTTTTTTCATTCCTTTTATAAAATTAATTCATTTGGTTTAGAAACAATCATACTCTCCATGTCAATCCCAGTTCCCTTTCCACCTCATCCTACCATACACCCACCACCCACCACAGCAGTCTACCCCATCTCTTTCCCAGGGAGTGTGAGACCTTATGTGGGGGAATCATCAAATTCTGTCTCATCATGTGAGGGAGGGCATCATCCTTCATCTGTGTATCTGGGATGAGAGAGTATCCTTCCTTGGGGAATGGGCTCCAAAAGTATATTTGTGCACTTGGGATAAATGTTGGTCACACTGTCATAATTCTCATAGACTGCTCAGGCCTCCTAACTGGCACCCACATTCAGAGGGCTTGGTTTGGTCTAATGCTGTTTCCTCAGCTTTACAAATCGGGTCCACCTGTTCTCACTTGTTCACATCAGATGTCTCTGGGAATTTCTCCAGCACAGACCTGACCACTTCTCTCATCCCTCCTCCTGGTCTACAACTGGATTGCAGGATTAGGACTCATTGATTTGTCCTCGTTATCTGCTTCTCCTTCTATCAGCTAGTGTATGAATGCTCTAGGATGGCATATATGGTAGTCATCAATTTTATTATAGGGGAAGGGCACAAGCCTCATTCTTTCTACACTTTTATTCTTTTTGGGACTTCACACCCCTGGAATGGTGTCATCCCAAATCTGGACAGATCTTGTCTGCACACCTTTCCTGAAAATGGCATTTTGGACCCTATTCCACATACTAGGTTCCTTCCTCTACTCTTAATAAATGGAAAGGTGCTTAGTCTTACTGATACTGTATCTAAGGTTTTGTTTTTATCCATGGAATGCCTGGACCCTCACTAAAATCTTCTGGGATGACTTTCTATTGTCCTGAGTCCTGGACATCCTACATCTAACAATTCAAGGCCTTGGATATGTGTGTGTGATAGCTGGGTTTATCAGTATTAACTATTAGCACTGCACCCTGTATGAAGGGTGTAGCCAATTCTCCAGTATCCACTCTGTGGAATGGGTCCAGCATTATGAAGTGTGAGTGCATCTCTCTTATAGGGGCACAACAAGCTCTTCAATATCTGATTCATTTGGTTCAACTATTCTTGTGTCAGCTAAGGGTCAGTTCACCACTCCATTCAGTGGGGGCAGCTCTCCAAGTCCAGTGAGGGATGGGGCCCATGGACTTCAACACATAGTTCAATGGACATCAACACAAACCCTGGCTTACTGATGATCTCTCCATCAGTCGCAGATTGGTCATGGATCTTACTATGGTTCTGGGTGACATTGCAGGCCTTTCAGAGCAGCATGGACACAGTACCACTGTCACCCCTGGGTTCCAACATGACTCCAGGTGGTGCTGCAAACTGCAGACTATTGACATTAATAGCAACAGAAGCCTGTATACCAACACAGATGCTAGCTGTGTTGAAATAATTGCATTTATGGTTGCAATATATTTCATCATGGGTTTA
Organism: Cricetulus griseus; assembly: GCF_003668045.3. NCBI lineage: Eukaryota > Metazoa > Chordata > Mammalia > Rodentia > Cricetidae > Cricetulus > Cricetulus griseus. The sequence continues at coordinate 845,843 of NW_023276919.1, forward strand.
TCAACATGAATCTTATTTTTTTCCTTTTGGTTTTTCGAGACAGAGTTTATCTGTATAGCATTGGAGACTATCCTGGCACTCTGTAGACCAGGCTGGCCTCGAAATCACAGAGATCCACTTAGCTCTGCCTCCTGTGTGCTGGGATTAAAGGAGTGTGCCACCAACACGAATCCTATTTTTACATAGCAAATCAAATGAATTTATTCTATTAGTGCTATCAAATCAGCCTTCATTTGTAATATATTTTGATGTGAATTCTTTCTAAATTAACTGTAACATTTTTAGTTTATTTGACCTGGGCAATCACAATTTTCATTTTAATTATGCACTCTCAGCCAATATGGCATATGCCCCAGGCTGACAGAAATTTTATTTGAACTGAAATTTGAATGAGAATCAGTGAGATTGTACAGTGTGTAAAAGTCTTTGCATTCTTAAGCCTGACTGTTTTTTTTTTTTTGATTCTTGGAAGCAAAGTGGGATGGAATAGAAAGAAAACACACCCAGATTTTGTATACATGAACTACACTCAAACCCCTAGGTGTGTGTAAAGACACAGACCACACAACTAAATGCACACAACTTATATACACATACTTACATAAAAAGTAAAAGTATTCTTCCCATATTAAAATGTATTTAATACTAACTGAATTGTGCAATGCATAAATTTATTTTTAAAAGTTTATGAAAGTAAAATAAATTTTTATTAACCGAATCACAGAGAAAGACAACTGTACCGAACAGAGAAAGTGAGACTTTTGAGAGAAAATACTGACGTCAGAATCTCAACTACAAGAGAAAGGTTATTATAGTATTGGTAAAGAAAGATGGGTCCAACTACATACATCTGATTTTGATGGCCAAGGACAAATTTGTAGCAAGCAGTCTCAGTGTTGTGGTTTATGTCATCTGTAACATAATTGAAAATGAATCAAATGAAAATGAAGGCAGTGTTCTTTTTAGAATAAACAGGAATGCCTAATTGACTGGGGAAGCCCAGAATGATGGTATTCTCAAGCAGAAATCTCCTCATATGGACTCCATCTAAAGATGAGCAAGTAGAATTCATATTTGCATACTTATAAGGGTTTTAGTTATTAGCAACCTTATATTTTCAAGTAACTTAGGTTCTACTTATTTCATGCTAGCAATAATATAAAATGAATATATATATATATTGACTTATTACAAGATTATAGATTATAAAATTTATTCCCATTTTATTGTTCAATATTTGAAACATAATTATAATATTATTAGTAATTAATGGTCCTTTGCCTTGCTAAATTTATTCATTATGCCTAGAAAAGATGTGATTACATTACGTATTCTAAGACAATTTCATTTTTTTCTATTAGTAAAACACATATAAAAATTGAATATAACATACAAACCTGCAAATAGGACATTCTTTAAAAAATGTCAAGCATTATTTATGGTTTGATGTTTGAATGAGGTTTTTTGAATTATTTTAAAAATTTCATACAATACCTTTATCATATTTCTCCCAGGGATATATATTATTAAATAATTGATTTTATCAAAAAGTTCTTGAATTTTAATAGCCAAGGAGAAATATGAACATTCAACTCACAAAATCTTTATCTTCATTGTGGACAAGTTTCTGTGAAATATACAATATAGAAAATAAAATGTAAGTAATTTACCCAACATTTTAAAGTTTTTAAAAACTGGAAATATAAATTGAAATTTTTCATGATTTTCTTTCATTTCTGATCAATATTTTTCCAGTAGCAAAGAACAGTGATTTACAATTTTTGAGGATAGCTTGTATATTTTGAATTGGAATTTCCCACTGGATGTTCAATTGGACATATAAATCCCATAATTCTTTACTGAGACTGGTTTCTTTTGCTCCATTTCATATAAGAAGCCAAAAGAGATGACAATTAGAAATCACACAATTTCTGAAACTTGGGTTACTCAAATTTTGCTGTTTAGAGTTGTGTATATTTATTGATTTTTAAATTTAGTTTCTTGATAATTTAGTTCTGTGTATTTGAATCACATTCATAATCTTGAAAACTTGTCTGAGACCCAACACTTCTCTTCTATTCAATCAAGAAAAACACACACACTTTTCATATATATTTCACCCATCAATTATGATTTGTGTTGCCCAAAAATTGATGGATGCCTGCCCTTATGCTTTAAGATGTCAGAAAACAGGGAGCTCCTTAATTATTTACTATTAGAGTGTTATAACAATAAAACTAGCTTCAATCCTTAATTCAATACTTTCGGTTTTTTATATCTAATTTTTAGATTCTTAGATTAAGGATATTTTGCTTCATATAATCATCATATATAGATTCTAGGTCAAATTTCTGGGCATGCCTAGGTACATCAAAATTGTTGGTCTTCTATGTGATATAAAGTTTACATTTGATATTAGAAATTTAAGTGTAATTACTTTTCTAATATAAAATTAAAGTGTTTGGTTTAGGGAATGGTTTGAGTAGATATTTCATTTCTCCATAGTAATGATTCACCACTTTTTTGTTTTAATTTAATAACATAGATCTAATGTCTTGCCATATTCTCATGGAAATTTCCAACTTAAAAATAATCTGAAATTTATGTAAGATTTCTTTGCATCCCAGCGAATTTGTGGTTCTGTACATATCTGAAGATTGACTTAATTCTAAGTAATTCTGATGTTTGGAAATAGATGTTAAGCATTTTCATATATAAAAAAGATAAATATATTAGTAATCACTAAAATTTAGATTATATCCTTACAGAATTCTGCGCTCAATTTACTAACATTTCCATTATTTTCAACAAAATTCCAGTTTATGATGAAGGTGGTACTTGATACAAAATATAATAAAAATGAAAGAAAACCTGGGACAGGAAGAAACATTTTCTGGATTAGATAACATGAATGGATATGCCATTTATTTGATTTAGTTAAATGTATTTTTGTATAATTAAAGTAGGAAGATTTCAATCCAAAAATAAAATACATAGAAAACAATTTTTAAATTTTATTGTACATTCTGAATTCTTAATGACAGTCATTACTGTCTTGAGAATATACTTGTGAGAATTTAATAAAATATAAGAAATTCAATCAAAAGTTAATGTTCACAGAATGTTTGCTAATCAAAAAATTGAGATTAGAATATGTGAAATAACATTAATATTAATATATGTGTTCACATAACTCAATTCTATTTTTAATGTGAATTTTATGTCATAAATAAAAGTTGACACATACAAATGACAGTAAATAATCTGATTTAATGCATATGAGCTTAAATTAAAGATAATGAATATTTTATATTTCCCTTAAAAGTTCATATTAAGTATGTGTAATTTTAGATTTGTACATGACTTTTAAAATGAATATTTAACAAATTGTAATTCTGAGTTTGTATAACCTTCCAACAAAATACATAAAGATATTTTCCTACTCTCATTAAATTTCTGGTTATTTTATCCAATCACAGTAGCTTTTATAAACTAATGGGGAAAGTTTTAGATTGTCATGTACCACCAACACTCACTTTCTTACCATACCTTGAGACAATTTTTTCAGTTTTATTAATACAAGAATGTTAATGCTATCCTAGAATAGAAAACTCTCAAGTTACAAAAAAATTCAAAAAAACTGAGCAAAAAATATTTCTGGAAAGTGCATAAATCTTTTTGCTATTTCACTTTCAAACAGTAATAACAAATTCTTCTAGAACCACTTATCAACTTAAGTAAGAGAATAGTTAAGTACATTCCTACTTAATTCATGCTTTGTTTGTGTGGAGTATTAGATAAAGTATTAGCAGAGTGATGTAAACGGATTATTATCATAATCGTTTGGATAGTTTACGTATTTTTAGTTCCATCTTTTTGTGTTTGAATCCAGCTATCTGGGAGAGTAGAAAATGTATTAGTAAACATCCACAATCCTGTAATATAAGGATTTCCGCCAAGGCTTTCAATCTACAATGCTGTGGGGTCACCTGAAGCAAGGAAAGAAAAAAATATGTCTTATGAATTACTTTAGTTTTCAGATATTTTGTCAAATCTGTGACTAAATGTTGGTGTGAAGTTAACACACTGTATACATTTATATGTAGTCACATGAAAAGATGAAATATTCTGGTGAAAGTGACACTAACTAGTTTTTGAACTCAGACTGCATACAGTTGGCACCCATCCACTTCCCTAAACACAAAGTAAAAATCACTCCATGTTCCTCAATCAAGACTGCATTGTCATACTTCAGCTTAAACACCCAGGTAATTTATAAAATTTAATAAATAGATATTTCTATAGTCCACCCATGAAAAAATTATAAGCTTTTGCACATATATTCATGTAGAGTATTTTAGCATATATATATATATATATATATATATATATATATATCATTGTAGAATACCTGTATGGAAATACTGACAAAAAGTAATTTGATTCACATACAAACTACAGAGGATATTTGAAATCAGACTCATACATCATGCTGGAGTTTGAAATTCTGTCCTTAGATGCATACCATCTTAGTATTTCTCTCATTCTGTCCTAAAATTATATATCTCTCACAATTAATAATCTAGTAATTTTTCAAAATCATCTTTAATCGTTTAGAAGGAAGATTCATTTATTGACAACAATGTTATAATTGATATGTACACAGCCTTTGCATACTCAAGCATAGGATCTTTTTGGCAATAATTGTGTCAGTGATTGGTTTCTCATGCTAATACCTGTAGCGTACAGTATTATATCAAGCTTTTTAATAATTTGTGTATTGGAAATTAGCATATATATCAGGTCTTTGATCCGTAGCTACTGTGCTTTGTTGGGTATGAAGCAGAAGGAAAGATGAATGTGATATATTCAAAAAGAACTAATAAACTTATAAGGTTAAAATGATCTTTCACTTCCAAAATACTTAAACTTATATTATAATTAAATTCAAATAAAAATCTAAACAGGATTATCTACTTGATCTAAAGAAGTGTCAATCTCTCATGCCACAATGGCCAATTACATATTTTCTGATATCACAATTTCAGAGGTAATATTTTCCACAGCAGTAACTTTTTAAATTATATTTAATTTCATTGGGCTTCCCAGAGAAATACATAATATCTCTCATCATGTCTGTTCCAATGCACGTACTAGGATTCATGTAATATAAATATTGAAAAGTTGACATCTTACTACTGACTGCAATGAGTATAAACATGGCCAAACATAACTTACTTGATGCATTTATGTATTTTAACTAAATAAGGTAAATATCAAAATTGTAAAGAGTTCTAGATGTTGTGATACGTGTATTATTTTGAGAACTTGTCAAATGGTGAATGAATATCTGAGTTCAAATGCATACTGCTTTATCTAATGAGATTGAATTCTTCTAGTACAACATTATGCTTTGATGTTCAATAATAAATCAGAAATTATACTCAAGGCAGATTCACTGAACATATTGGAAATTATTTGTGCTGACTGCTTAATGAGAAAGCTGTAAAAAATGTTTACAGAGTGAAGTAAGTGATTTACCCCTTTCTAGCACTTGGGTCAGATCGAAATTTATTGCATTTACTTCATTCCATAGTTGACAAGATATGATACCATAATTATATGAGACATGGTGATTAACCATCTATTGTCATTGAATTTTTTCACACATCAAGAAAAATATAGCTAAATACATTTAGCTTGCCTGATATAAAAGGTGATGCACTTTTCTCTGTATTTATCAGAATAGAGTATATGACAAACATATATTCTTAGTGACCCATTCTCTTCTATTAACTTTAATTTATCAGCTGCTAAGTAGAGGGTGTGAAATTTCCTGAAAACTGACCAGGAATACTCAATATAAAAATTAAGTCAGATATTGCTTTTCCTTTTTAGAGTCTGTTAAAATATTTTCGCAGATGCTAATATATCATATTACCAGGGATAGATTTGTATGCATTTGTAAACAATGACATTAGTAATTTCTAAATGGTAAATCCAAAAACGCATAAAAGTGTTGACTTTCTGTGCATAAACCGTGTTATGTAAACTTTGAAGAAATTCATTTTGCAATGAGTATTAACGATCTATACTCCTGAACAAGCAAAGACTGAACTGAAGCAATTTGTACCTTGCTGTAACAAATTATTCTTAAGGTATTGGAGGAAAAAAACCTGCCTTATACATACTACTTTGGATATCCTATGTACAGTTAAAAATATTGTGAATAGAACACCAAAATAATGGAAGAAAGCTGAGAAAATTAAAATATGGTCTCCCAAACCAAAATATTATCTACATTCAAGAAAATTCTCAATACATTGGAGACACACACTAAATTAGTCAGAAATTACTTTTCAGGAACACTTATCGAACACATTATTTTCTATTACTTATAAAGAACTAAAAGTTTACACATTAATAAAACACCAAAAATCTCATTAAATAATGCCCAGTGTTCATGTGTCGAATTGGAGGAAAGAAATTTTGAAGTAAACATAATCACATTTCATTGTATAAATTTATTACATGCTAAAAATGATGCAAATATTAAAATATTCATTGAGGTGTAATAGACGATGCTCCAGAGGAAAGATCTTAAGATAATCCATAAACATTAGAGACATGAAGATTAAAATTTTAATATTTTGTCCTATTCCAGTAGAAATGAATTTTGGGGGAATAAAATTGATGAAAAATCCTTGGATTGCTCAGTCCAAAGATAAATTTGTTCACTGTTAGGAATCATGCAATCAGTTTCAGACATTTTATAATGGATTTGTTCCCAAATCAGTAAAAATTAAAATAGGACAAAACCCTTATTTACCCATCCTAGGAATATACAAACGACACTCTACCTTGGTAGAAGATATATTCATCTTGTATTAATATTCATTTCATAATAGTTAAAATTTATATCAACCTACATTCTTATCTACAGCAGAAAGACTAGTAAAAGCTGGGTAAAACATAAAATAGAGTTTTGTGAAAAATAAAATCATAACATTTATATGTAAATGCATGAAATGAGTAAAATTATACTGCATAAATTCACCTAGGGCCACAAGGAGAAGCATACATTTTCTTTATCAAATATAGATACTAGCGTCACATTAATTTGTATGTGATTTATGCTGAATATATTTAGAACCCAGAGATCTTGGAACTGGACATGAGGAGAAAGGTACATTCAGTGAAGTTGGATTGTAAAACACACAACATATAGAATAAAGCAAATACAATCAGGGCAAAAAGTTGGTTCACATAGTGACATGAACTAGAAAATGAAAAGAGGGGATAGAAAGAGAGTGAAGGCAAAGGTGTATTTCAAGTAGCCATTTACTTCACAACCTATTTTAATACAATAAATTTCATGGAAAGAAATGATAGTGTTGTGAATGAAGAATGTTTCCCACATGAACACTTTGTCCTGTATGAGTTGTGGGTGTGGGGAGATCAGAGAACACTTGTGAAGTGGAGCCATTGTAGAGGAAGTACATCACTGAAGTCAGGATTAGAGTGTTTATATTCCTATACCCACTCCAATTCAATCTCCCTGCTTCCTCTGTATGACATTACACATTATCTTTCAGGTTCCTGTTCTAGGCAATTTGTCCCACAGTGCTCCGTCATTATAGACATTCCTTCTATACAAAAGTACTTTTTCTACCGCAAACACTTCTCATCATAACATTTCAATATGACAACAGAAAGGTAAGTAATAAAAACATGATGATAGTAAATACATGGTATTAAAGAACTAGCAGAGATGGGGAACGCTGAAATTTCAAATATGGTTAAGATGAGAGTCTGTGCATGTGAGTAAAATGGGTATGATTCAAAAAATTAAATAACAGGACACTTCATGAAAAACTTACAAGACACATTATGAAAACAGTTATTTATAAGAACTTTTCCTACATAAAAAGTGATTTTTCAGCAGATGTGAATCACAAAAGTGATTGCAGATCAGCTTCCATAAGTTATGTACTATTAAATGAAAACCTCAGGGACAAGCATGAGTTAGTTCACTGTATTTGTTCAAAGAGTTACTAGTAGACCTGAGACAATACATATTCTTTTTCAGTAAATACTGTTTTCTCAGTGAAACTTGGTAATAAGATTCTATTTATGAAGAAATGAGATATTGTGATGCAGGTCATAGCGAAACACATTATGAAATGAAGCACATGGGGGCTCATTTTCTATTCTGCAGAGTTTTCATAATTCTTGAATATTCTATTCAGACAACTTCCAAAAAAGAAAAAAAAATTCAGAGTCTTTAGTTGATCTTTCAATCTATAATACAGATCATCCACCCAACGTTACCCTCTGTTGAATTAGTGGCCAACATATTTAAGACATATAAAAAGAGCTCCCTTGATTGCCTTTGAGGTGATCTGGTTCACAAGAATTAATTCATGTCTGTAATTTTAAACTTCTAGAGTCCTACCTTCTTAAGCCCTAGAAACCTGGGGACAGCCTCCTGATACCCCAAAACATCCAGCAATGCATCTTATGACATTGGAACCCTGACCCATCCCAAACCAGTAGGGGTAATTTTCTGGGTCCCTGGCTGAAGGCCTCTAACTGCTAGGCCATAATTACCTTGGCCATTTCACACTTCCCACCCCTTCACACTGAAGAACCAGAGACCTGAGGGCAGCCTCACCGTACCTCAAAACATGCAGTACCCCATCTGTTGAAATTGGAGGCTTGGCCATGCCTGCACTGGAAGATGTAAGTGCATGCATTCCTAGCTGGAAGACTCTTACCTATAACTCCTAATCACAAGGGGCATGTCATATGCCCCATTCCCACCCACTAAATTTCCAGAGACCTTGGCGCAGCCTCTCCTTACCCCAAACCATCCTGTACCACATCAGCCACCATTTGAGCTTAGAACACTCTACACACTGGAAGAAGTGAGTGCCTGGGTTCCAGTAAATTCCAGTTCATACATTCCCTGTAGGAAGTCCCATCCCCACCCAACAAAGCTCGAGAGATCTGGAGACAGCCTTCCCATACCCCAAAACATCCTGCACTACATCTGCCGCTATTGGAGCCTTAGCCAAACACGCACCAGAATAGTAAGTGCCTGGTTCCCTGCCTGCAGGAGACTAGCCTCTAATCCCTAATCTCCTAGAGCACATTGTGTGCTCTATCCTGCCAATCTAAGGCCAAAGAATTGAGGGCCACCACTGAACAACCAAAACCCTCCTGTATGGCATCTGTCACCATCTGATATTTGTCCCTGCCTACACTTGGACGACTTCCAAAGATGTATGAGCATCCATAAGAAGTAGGGACCTTCCATCAGCAGTAGAAGTGTGACCACCTAAGACACATGACCAAACTACACCAATTGGAGGAAGAGAGACCCCCTGAATAACAGGTCCCACATGTACCCACTGGAGGAAGAGATGTGTAGGCAACCGCATAAGAATATATTCATCAGCACAAAGAGGAAGAGGCTAGGGGTTCTATTCCAGCAAGACCTGAACATCCAAATGCAGACTAAACAGAAGAAAACAACCTTAAAATAACTTTATGAAGATGATAGAGGTCCTTAAAAAGTAAATGCCAGTAGTCTGCAAGGGAAAACGTGAGCCAGGCCATGATTGACAGGATAATCTTAGCAGCTGGAATGATTAGCAGCCATGGTGCTTCTTTATTTAAATAGAATTTAGTAAGTAGATATACATTTTTGTTGTTCTAAAACATAGAATGTAACATTTTGTGTTTTGGATATGTGTTTCCCTCCCTTTTGTTCATCTTTTTGTCACTCTTTTTTTCTTGTTTTTATTAGTAAGAAAATTGTTTTACATGTCAATCTCAGTTCCCTATTCCTCCCCTCCTCTCCTTCCCCCAACTAATGCCCTACCCATCCTATATGCTTTCTGCTCCCGAGGCAGGGTGAGGCCTTCCATAGGGGGTCTTCAAAGTCTGTCATATTTTTGGGATTAGGGCCTAGGCTAACCCCCTTGTGTCTAGGCTCATGGAGTATCCCTACATGTGGGATGGGCTCCTAAAGTCCATTCCTATGGTAGGGATAAGTACTGATCCACTACAAGAGACCCCATAGATTTCCTAGGTCTCCTCACTGACACCCACATTCAGGGGGTCTATATCAGTCCCATACTGGTTTCCCAGCTATTAGTCTAGGGACCAAGAGCTTTCCCTTGTTCAAGTCAGCTGTTTCTGTGGGTTTCACTAGTCTGGCATGCACCACTTTGCTCATCAGTCCTCTTTCTCTGCATCTGGATTTCACTTCAGTTCAAGGTTTGACTGTGGGTGTCTTCTTCTACTTCCACCAGCTGCTGGATGAAAGCTATATAATGGCATATGAATTAGTCATCAACCTCATTATCAGGAGAGGGCATTTAAGGTAGCCTCTCCTCTGTTGCTTAGACTGTTTGTTGGTGTTATCTTTGGAGCTCTCCGGACATTTCATAATGACTGATTTCTCTTTAAACTTATATTGTCTCCCTCTATTATATTATTTCTTAACTTGCTGTCTTCTGTTCTTCCCCCAACTCAACATCCCTGTCCCTTCATGTCTTCCTCACCCCTCCTCTTCTCCCATTCTCATTCTCCTAGTTCCCTCCCCCTCCCCCATGCTCCCAACTTGCTCAGGAGATCTTGATCCATTCCCCTTCCCCAGGGCAACGTGTATGTCTCTCTTAAGGTCCTCCTTTTTTACCAGCCTCTCTAGTAGCCTGGGTTGGAAATTCCTTTACTCTGTCTAAAATCCACATATGAGTGAGTACATACAATGCCTGTCTTTTTTGAATGGTTTACCTCGCTCAGAGTGATTTCTTCAAGCACCATTGATTTGCCTGCGAATTTCAAGATTCCATTGGTTTGAATAGTACTACATCGTGAAAATGTACCACATTTTTTCTCTCCTTTCTTCAGTTGAGGGGCATCTAGGTTGTTTCTAGGCCCTGTATATTACAAATAATGCTGCTATGAATATAGTTTTGTTCATCTTGTAGTCATTAATAAACTATGATAGATCATACTTATCATTTCTAATTATTTTCCCTAATGTTTTGGTATCATTGATAAACTGTTCTATTTTATACTCATTCATATCATTAATCCAAGAACTATATGGTATCTTGTTCCCTGGCTAGTTGCTTTTGTGGCTGCAAGTACCTTAGACCAGAACAATCTTCAAGCAATTCTGGGCACATTGCTCTGTCCCATGCAATGTATTTTAAATCTGAATGGTTAGAATTATTCTCAAGACAAAGATGCAGCAGATACTATTCAGAAACTGGCAAAATACAATGTTTATATTTTATATGTTTATAGAACTTGTCTATGTGTCTAATTCTGGTATTCTATTTTTCCTTTGTCATATGACACCACAATTTCTCCACATGTGATAAATTTGATAAGAAAGGGAGGACCTGGCATTTTCATTCATCACCTTTTCACATCTTTGGCCATAAATATGAGCATATCTGAAGGGTTGAGGTAACTTCTCCTAATCTAAATTTGTTCTGTATATGGAATGTAATTGTGTGAGAGTAGAGTGGGAAGAGATTTGTCATATAAACTGTGGCCAAATACTCTAGCCTACCAAATCTTTTTAATTTTACTTTGTTTGGAATATCTTGTTCCTATTTAAGTTCAGGGATATGTGTTTCAAAATTGTCTCATAGATTCTTAAAGAAAATTGTCTCATAGATTTATAAAGACACATCTGGCTTTTTTATGTATGTCACAACCACTAAGGCATGAGAAAGACCTTCAATTAGATAAGGATATCTCCCTAAAACAGGAGGGCTAGTATGTTCAGGAACTTCCTGGGAAAGGGAGATTGGAAGAAATATTCCTGGGAGAAAGCATAAATGATTCATACAAAATAATCCATCAAGCTATTATCTTTAAATTGAACAAATACTAAAACACTCCAAAATATGCAACAATTGGAGATGAAAACCAAAGTTGGCATGGCAGCGGTCATGTGGCTCAGAATTTCTGATCTTTGTCTAACACCTGTGCTGGCTTTATAATATTTGTTCTTCCCAAATCATGTGGCTGTGTTAGATTTTGGTTCTCAAAGAATTTTCAGTTTAGTTCCAACATCTGTAATTGATTTTTTCTCAAAATTGATGTGAACAAACCAATTATTTTGATGTGTAAGCCTAATGTCAGCACCAAGAAAATGGTTAGTATAACAAGTTACATTGACATGACCGAAATTCTGAATTTAAAGATACATACATAAAAGGTGAAGACGATGCCTTGTGTTAACAAGAAAACTTAATACTGAAAATATACTGAAGATGCCATTCAAAGTTGTTTGCTCTGTGCAGATGCATTATTAATCCCCACATGAACACACACATGCATAACAACATATCTGAACAAAGCAATATAAAATTTGTATCTTAATGTGAAGAAACAATTTATCAAATTGGCTTGTCTGACAGGGATATGCATATAAACAAACAATAAGGTCATACCTCAGCACACCTCTTTTACTTTAGAAGGAGACAACTCTTCAGTGCCAACAAACACAATGACAGCAATTAACAACAGGATATTCATTTTGCTACTTCTTCTTTTCCACCTTCTTGAGAAATTGCTCCAAATTGTTGGAAAGGATATAAATTAATACACACTTCGTGTATTTATCTTACTGGATCCAATTAAACATTGTGATTCATGTTGGAAGCTCTATTGCTTTTTCTCAATGCCCGCTGAGTAGCAGATTGTGCAGGATCTATATTGACAATAGTCTATTTTACCAATGACATTTCTACTCAAAGAACATTACCATTGTGTCATTGTTGGCACAAGAGCATGAGGAAACATATTATATAATTTTGAGGAATAGTGAGACTGTATTCTTGTATCCTCTGTTTTGTGTTGGAAAATGATGTTCAAATTTCAGCGTTTAAATTGACAACTTTTGTTGTTATTTTGGTCATAAGAAATACCAAAGTTGGAAGCAATAACAAACATGAGTTACTTGAATAGCCCATGGTGGTAATTAAAAATTTAGACAATTGTCTAGAGAATCAAATTTTAATAATTTTAATAAATAGAGCTTGTTACATTGTGTAAATTGAAGAGAACAGATTTATATATGCCTTTTAAGTATAGCAAAGATGCATATTTTGGGAATTTTCTCTCTAATTGACCTCATATAAATTACTTAAGCCTGTCACCCCTTATATGAACAATCTGGTCACAAAATTATCATAGAGTTAAACATGAGAGAATGAAAATTTTGAAGTTACACAATTAAAACTTACAATAGTTGTATCTAGCTGTTTTCTAATACATTTAAGGTGAGCTCCTCCTACATTTATGGAAGAGATTGTGTCGGATTTGGGAATTTACAACCATATATCTGTCCTCAGAGATACTCCTTATTAATTGTGGTTTTGCCTGACAATAAGCTAATTGCTATTCCTCTTAATGTTCTTTTCAAAATATTTTTCATTCTGGCTATTAATATGGAGATTTTCTTAGAATCATTTAATTGACTAATAATAGGGTGAGTTTTAAATTAAGATGACCTAATTGACCTTGGAGAATTGACAGAGGCTTATTTACTAAAAGTGTTTAAGTGAAAGACATATTCTCTGTCACATATCCTTACAATAATTAAAGAGAATACAATTAGTTCCCTCAAAAAACAGAATATTTATGTTTGAGCTTTGTAGAAACAGTATTCAACATTTAATATGATTCATACAATATTTATATGGTTATATTGTATTCCTATTAGACATTTCAGTTGAGGTCATATGGACATTTAATGGCTCATGCCAACCAAAATCTTAATATATTCTTTTCTGTAACTATGCTTTTCTCTCTAACCAAATGTCGTTTGTTCACTTGATCTGTACATTCATTCATTTGCCATATAAATGGATTACTATAAGCCTGTGTATTAAAAGAAAGTAATAAAACTTCATGAATAAGATGAATAATGCAATGCTAAATGATACGCCTTCTACAGCATAAATAGTAAATTTCATGCACTTAGTCAAAACTTGAAAAGTCTTAGTTGATTATTCTCATTAGGATGGTTTGCTGTCATAACCCTGAATACTTGTTCTGAGTGTGATTAAGCTCAGAGCAGAAATCTCAATACCTGTCCCGATTTTGCCTGAGGTGATATGGGCCCGCTCATTTTGTGGGGAACCATTCCCTAAGACAGTGTAATTACATAAGAATAGAGGGTATCTGAATCATTTTTCATTTAGTTTCACAAGCTTACATTTTGATAGTATTACCTCAAATTAAATTAAGACAGACAAAAAAGCTGAGGGGAAGAAGGAGCAGATAAAAGTTATTTAGGAGTGATGACGATTTTGCAGTTCCCATGTACTATGTTCACAGAAATATTTGAAATGAGGCCATTCTTGGTGTTCTACTCTTTGCCTTGGAGATTTTTTCTAGTGTAATCACAATATACTTTGTGAGATAAATCTATTATCATTAAAATTGTTAAAAATAAAACAATTTTGGACAGAATAATTTTTGAATTTTTTCTTTTTGTATTCTCTATTATCATTCTAGGTCCCTTCAAGATAAAGGTCTTGGAGAGATCAGGAATAACAGGAACATACCTAAACATAATAAAACTACATACACTAAACCAACAGCCAACATCAAACTAAATGGACAGGAACACAAGACGACTCCTCTAAAATGAGAAACGAGACAAGGCTGTCCACTCTCTCCATATCTCTTCAATATTGTTCTTGAAGTTCTAGCTAGAGCAATAAGACAACAAAAAGAGATCAAGGGGATACAAATTGGATAAAAACGAGTCAAACTTTCACTATTTGCAGATGATATGATAGTTTACATAAGTGACGTGGAAAACTCTACCAGAGAACTCCTACAGCTGATAAACAACTTCAGAAAACTGTCAGAATATGAGATGAAATAAAATAATCAGTAGTCCTACTATATACAGATGAAAAATGAGCTGAGAAGAAATCACAAAAACATCACCCTCTACAAAGCAAGTAACAACATAAAACATCTTTGGGTAATGATAAACAAAAATGTGAAAGACCGGTATAGTAAGAATTTTGAGCCTTTAAAGAAAAAAAAAATTAAAGAAGATGCCAGAAAATGGAAATATCTCCCATGCTCTTTGATAGGTAAAAATGAAAATCTTGCCTAAAGCAATCTACATATTCAATACAATGCTAAAAACAATCTACAGTTTAAATGCAATTCTCATCAAAATCCCAAAACAAATTTTCACAGATCTTGAAAGAACAGTACACAACTACACATGGAAAAGCAAAAAGCCCAGGATAGCCAAAACAAGCCTATACAATAAAGGAACTTCCAGAGGCATCACCATCCCTGACTTTAAGCTCTATTACACAGCCATAGTCTTGAAAACAGCTTGGTATTGGCATAAAAACAGACAGAATGACCAATGGAATTGAATTGAAAACCCTGATATTAAACCACACACCTATGAACACCTGGTGTTTGAGAAAGAAGCTAAAATTTTAAAATGGAAAAAAGAAAGCATCTTAAAAAAATGGTACTGGATTAACTGGATTCTGACCCATAGAAGATTGCAGATTGATCCGTATCTATCACCATGCACAAAATTTAAGTACAAAAGGATGAACACCTCAATATGTATTCAGCAACTCTGAACCTCCTGGAAGAGAAGGTAGGTAGTACCCTCGAACAAATTGGTACAGGAAACATCTTTCTGAACATAACTATATTAGCACAGACATTGACAACTACTATTAATAAATGGTACCTCCTGAAACTGAGAAGCTTCTGTAAGGCAAAGGACTCAGTCATCAAGACAAAACAGCAGCTCACAGAATGGGAAAATATATTCACTAAGCCCACATCTCACAGAGAGCTGATTACCAAAATATACAATGAAAGAATCTAGCCACCAAAACACCAAAAATCCAATTAAAAAGTGTAGAGCAGAAATATACAATGAATTCTCAACAGTGGAATCTAAAACGGCTGAAAGACACTTAAGAAAGTGCTCAGCATCCTTAGCCATCAGGGAAATGCAAATCAAAACAACTCTGAGATACCATCTTACTCCTGTCCCTGTCGGAATGGCCAAAATCAAAAACACCAATGACAGTTCATGTTGGAGAGGATTGGAGAATGGGGAACACTCCTCCAATGCTGGTGGGTGTGCAAATATGTGCAACCACTTTGGAATCCAGTATGGACGTTTCTCTGGAAAATGGGAATCAATCTACCTCAAGATCCAGCAATTCCTCTCTTGGGCATACACCCAAAAAATGCACATTCATACAATAAGTACATGCATTTACCTATGTTGATAGCAGCATTATTTGTAATAACCAAACCTGGAAGCAACTGAGATGTCCCTCAACTGAAGAATGGATAGAGAAAATGTGGTACATTTACACAATGGTGTACTACTCAGTGGGAAAAAAACATTGGAATCTTGAAATTAACAGGAAAGTGGATGGAACTAGCAGAAACCAAGCTGAGTGAGGTAACCCAGTCACAAAAAGACGAACCTGGTATATACTCACTCAGGTATGATATTTGGACATAGAGTAAAGGATTACCAGTCTGCAATCCACATTTCCAGAGGAGCTCAGAAACAAGGAGGATCCTAAGATAAGATTGCATAGTTCTTTGAAGAAGGGGAGAGGAATAAGAACCCCTGAGCAAAGTGGGAGTACAGGGGGGCAGAAGAGGGAAGGGAAGAAGGGGACAGGAGAGGAGAATAAGAGGACTTAAACAGCAGCAGAATAGAGGAGTACAGGAAAGGAGATGCCTTGATAGATGGAGACAGTACAGGTTTCAAGAGAGGACTGGCACAGGGGAAATGTTAGGGGATTCACAGAGATGACCCTAACTAAGAATAAAGCAGTGGTGGGGAAGATGCCTTTGATGCCCTTCTCCTATTGTTTGTCTATCCTGGTTACCATTCCTAGAGCCTTCATCCAGTAGCTGTTCAAAGCAGAAACGGAACCCACAGCTAAGCACTGAACCGTTTTCTTGGAATCCCATTGCAGAATGGGATGAGGGAAGAGCAAGGGAGCCAAGATGATGCTGGAGAAAACAGCAGAAGAAAGTTGACCTGACCTAGTGAGAGCATGGAGACATTAGTCATAAAGTTACAAATACGTCATTGGAAAGAACTAAGACCTCTGAATGTGGGTAACAGCTAGGAGGCCAAGACAGTGTATGGGACCTCTAAAAGTGGAGCCCCTGTTTATCTATAGAGCACAAATGGGCTTTGGGATCTCATTCCCTATGAAAGGATACAATTGCAGCCCAGATAAGCTAGGAGGGCCTAGGCCCTCCCTCGAATGATATAATGGACTTTGAATGTGTCTCAGTATCCCTGAGAAGGAGTTAGGAGATGGTTTGGGGATGTTGTTGAGGAACATGGGAGGATGGGAGTGCAAGGGAATTCAGGAAATGGATATGTAAATATGAGTGCCTCTTAAATAAATAAAGGATATTCTTTGCTTGATGAATCTATTTCTTCTAGTGTATCTTCAGTGCCTGAGTTTATGTCTTCCATCTTTCTTGTATTCTTTTGGCTATGCTTGCATCTGCAACTTCTGATCATTTACCCATCTTTCCTAATTCAGCATTCCCTCAGACTGTGTTTTTTATTGTCTCTATTTCTGCTTTCAAATTTTGCACTGCTTGAATTGTTTCTTGCAATTTTTTGGTTTTCTTTTCTTCCATTTCTTTAAAGGATTTTCTCATTTCCTGTCTTAGGGTCTCTATCATCTTTATGAAATTTTTGAATGTTATTCTCTTCTGCTTCATCTGTGATGGAATGTTCAGGTCTTGCTAGTGCAGAGTTCTTAAACTCTAGAGGTGTCATATTGGGATTTCTGTTATTGAATGTGTTCTTATATTGTTGTCTTCACATTTCTTCTGGTGGGTGCAGATGGGTTCTCTTCCTCTTCTGTTGGGTACAGGTCTAATGTTTTCTTCCAGGGGATGCAAGCAGGTCCACTACTCTGATGGGTCCCATGGTACATGAATGCGGGTCTGAGGCACTTCCTGTCCCAGTAAGTGGGAGGAGGTCTAGTCCAGTGATTTCAGTAGACTTGCAGTTGGTTTGTCAACTGGGGGCTAGTAGACCTGCCTGCAGACCCCAGGCCAGGAGTTCCCAGAGTAAGCAGGAGGAAGTCATGCCTGAGGCAGGGGCCCAAGCTCAACTCTCCCCTTAGTAGGATCAGGAATATCCCAGCTATATCAACAGGATCGTACTTGCTTGGTCCGCTGAGGGCAAGTAGACCTGCCTGTAGTCCGTAGGCCAGGAAATTCCCTGGTTTGGATTCTTCTTATTCACCATAAAGTAGACTCCAAGAATCAAAATGAGCTTGTTAATATTTATAATCAAAAGTCATTACATACTGGACAATAACATTGGCCATGTTTTATGTTTCAATTCAGACAAATTTCCTGAATGACAATGCATGCACCATACATTATAATATTCCATTTTTAGATGGGATATTTAGTGTCCACATCAAATGAACTTAAAAAACTAACAGTTAATTTAGAAAGAGTTCAAATAATTATCTGATCAGGAAAGATTGAATTCTTAGCATTGTAAAGAACAGCTATCTAATTTGATTCAAGAAAATAGGTAGGATGTCTGTCCCATAATCATACAGTCAATGTATTTGCAACAAGGAGAGTCTAAAGTATGGAATTAAAATATTCAAGCTAAGATTAGTTGGTTCCGCATAGTATATGGTATATCCACACTTTTGTAGTTTGATCATGTATACAGTACCTAGCTTGAAGACCTTCTATAGAATATACTTCAAATCCAATTAGAAACCTATGGATTTCTGCAATGGATATTATTTCACTATTAGACCACAAATACATTATCTGTAGGTTAGTAGTTTACATGAAGGTCCAGGACTAAGTAAAACCTTTAGTGTCCTTTCTATAGCAAAGTTTACCATACTATCTTCTAGTTCGTTATTTCCTAGCTAGCAGGTTAAATATATATATATATATATATATATATATATATATATATAGTATATCATAATTTAAACCTTTCTAAAATTATTCTTAGTAATGTATAACTGGTAAATAGTCTCTCTTTTCCCCACAATCCCCTTAAGGTGCTACAAATTTACTAGCTGATATCAATCTCTAGCCATTATTGTCACCTATGTCCTTCTATGAACTTTCTCTCTTAAGATTGATAATTACCATATGTGCTTTGTAAACACTCATTTATTATTTAAATCAGAAACAAATTTGTTTTACCTGTCAATCCAAGTTCCCTCTCTCCCCTTCTCTCCCTCCCCCAATTAACACCCTACCTATCCCATACTATTTCTGGTCCCCATGGAGAGTGAGGTCTTCCATGGGGGACGTTCAGAGTTTTCATATCTTTTGGGATAGGGCCTAGGCCCTCCCCCATGGGTCTAGGCTGAGGGAGTATCCCTCTATGTGGAATGAGCTCCCAAAGTCCATTCCTATGCTGGAGATAAGTACTAATAAACTACAAGAAGCCCCAGCAATTTCTGAGGCCTCCTCACTGACAGCCACATTCATGGGGTCTCATAATTTTGCTTATTTCCTCAAACAATATTTTATTTCCATCACACTTAGCAGCTTTGTCATTCTTCCAAATATGCACAATAACTGCATTTACTTGTTGTTATCATATTATATGATAGTTTCTGACATTTTTATTTCTATTTCAGACTTACCTAGCATACTTTTTTCAATTTGCTGCTGTGATTTAAAAACACTGGGGCCAAATAAAAGCTAGATAATGGTGGAAATCCTATTCTTGAGAAAAATAAAGGGGGGAGTAATTTGAATAATGTCTTATGTTTCATAAAAAGCTCTGTAATGTTGAATAGAATCCATAATAAACCTCGATATTCCCAAAACAGCTGAAGTGTCTACCTACAAAATTTTGTATTTAATCAATCGTCAATTATATCAAGAAAAAATCTATCACAAACTCAAAAATATCCCAAGTCAAATTGAAGAAAAAAATATTTTTTAGTAAATTATTATTTACACTTTAAAATTCAGGACAACAATATTCAAACCAGATTATGGTATGCATAAAAAGCAATCTAATAAAACATAAGGATATATCTGTTCTAGAATATTGCTAAAAGATGTGTTATATTTGTTTATGCTGTGGAATATTGGAATGATTTAATGATGTTTTGTACTCTTTTATGTTGTATTTGCTTAATTCTGAGAAGCTGTGATTCGTTACATGTCTAAAATACATGATGGTCTAATACAGAGCACAATGTTCAATAGCCATGCATGATAAATAACAGCCAGGACAGAATGTAGAGAGAATAAATAGAAGGAGACATCTGGGAGAAGAAAAGAAGGATCAAGAGAAAAGTAAGAGGAAGGAGCAAGATAGTTCAAGAAGAGATAAAAGAACAGGACAGCGAAAGAGCTACAATTACACCTGCACTGAATAAGAAGATAGGACATCAATAAATAGAGAAAGGTAAAAAACAGGATATAAAATTATATCAGGTAAGTTAAGCAAAGATGGCTAGAAATTAGTCAAGCTAACGATGTGTAGTTTAAGAAAGAATAAAACCTAGAGTGTACCAACATGATTGGACTACATTAATATCCCCCACTCATCCCTAGACAAGTACTTCCACCACAATATATGCACACAAAAAAATGCAGGGTTTAAATGACATCTCAAATCAAAGTGCTCTGAAAGAAATTAACAGAACATTCTTCTAAGAAATCCCTGGAAAATTCTCAAAATCACAATGCAAGATATATCTCCATAGCAGTAAGAAAATTGAATGCATTTCCTGCATTGTACCTTATCGCAGTTTAATGAATGTGGATATTAAGAGGATTTATACAAACTCAGGGAATATAAACAACACAGCACTGTATGAAACTGTTTAGAATTGGTTTGTCACTCCTGTTAAACAACTCTCATCCTATAAAAGAAATGCTGTATCTTTGGGGAGAACCAGATATATGACATAATACAGAGACTAGTATATGAACCTTTTAGAACAGAATTATTTATTTCATTTATTTATTTAACTTCCACTTTACACTCTTTTCTTTATTTCTCTTTTTTAGATTTTGGTATGCTGTTTTTGTGTCTTCCAATGGCTAAATTACACTGAACTTGTTTTTGAAAATGTATCTCCACATTTGCTCAACCTATAAAATCCTCTTCCTACTTTTTCATTTCAATGATGGATATGGCAAATTTTCCAGCTTTTTCTTCCTGCATTAACCTTTGTCCTGTTTGTTATCCCTTGATGTACCTGTTTTACAGGAAATACTTAATACCTGTGAACAGCCAGAACCTTATGCAGTGTCAAGGTAGAAAAACTATATCATGCTCAGCAAAACCATGTATTTTAACAAAACATCCACATGGAGAGAAAGAATTAAAAAAAACAAGAACAGAGAGAGTGAATATTAAACCATAAAGATTTGTGTCTGTTACAGAGTGAGATCTATGCATCTATAATTTCTTACAGTTTTATACTTTTCAGTTTTCATGTATCAAAAAGGAAATATATTATTTCAAGATAATAATTTTTAGCTTATTTACTTCATAAAATCACCATGAGGTTGAATTTGTTTCTTTCATGAGTCATCTAAAGTGCTTCACTGATAAATGATTCTTTTTAAAGAGGAAAAAATACAGAAAAGTGACAAGAAGCAAACCAAAACATAAAATGTCTTGTAAGCATCATACTGTGAATAGCAATTTTAATTTTATTAACAAAATTTTTATTGAGAATAGATTTTATTCACATAGTAAAATCTGATTACACTTGTAAATCTCTCCAATGCAAAACAAAGGACACCAAGAAAGGCTTCATTTTAAATTTGTGAGAATATTGACTATCAGCACTGCAGTATCATCACTACTCTTGCCCACTTTCCAATACCTACTGAGTAACTTCTCTTCTACCATAATTCATCTCCTCTTCTTTAAATCTTTTTATACATTTATAATGTAGTGAGTATATTATATTTATTATGTATAGATATACATATATACAAGTGTGTAACAATGACTAAGTTCATTTAATATTGTTCATATGTACTAGTGTCCAAGGGTGAACACTTGGTATTAGAAAAATTGTGCAAAAAATGATTGTGCTGCTCTCATCAGTCTTTAACCAAATACAAGTTTTCGTTTTCCAAAAGAAACAGATTTCTCTTTCTAAAGTGGCATTTCATCTGGTGTTGTCAAAATGGCTATCTTTATATGCATCTGTATTGATGATTGTTCATGGTTGAAGTTTTCCTTATATGAAAATTTGTTACATCTCCAGAAAGAATTCTACCCTGTAGTATCACTTCCTTTTACAGTGAATTCTTTGTAGAATTCTAACATTTAGACAGCCACAAATGTTTTCCTTGTGGGAAATTGAGATATCATGTTTTCTTTGTTGCCAGTGGAATTTAATGTTCAAAATTCTCCTCAGTCATTTTTTCATAACAATACAGTAAGGTTAATATTTGTTTTTGTAAAAAGAATAACAAATAGCATTCAAATTCATGTTTCATTGTGACAAGAAATTCATGTTTTCATTTAGTCTCCTCAGTCATGACTCTCCTCCATTGCTCCATTTAACAGGCTATGCCAATTAAAACACACCTGTATTTGTGCTTTGTTTTCATGTAATTTTTGTTGGGCTACAAATCCCATTCCTCACCCAGAAAAATCTTTGTTTCCCCTTTTCTGAATCCTTTTCATGTTTATTGACCTTTGAACACAGCCACTTCCAAATAAAATTACGTATATAAAAACAAGAATGGAGCATTTTTATATGATAAACAATGTGTTGGAGTAGACATTCAGTATTTGGTTTACATTGTCTTCCAGGTTCATTCTGTTACTGTGATAAACTAGACAGATCAAAATTTATTCAGAAAGAGAGTCTGCATTAGATTTAAACTAGCACTATAAAGTCCACTACTGGGGAAACTTAAATAGTGAAACCGAAGTTAGGCCTCATGCTCTCAAAAGACAATATCTCCTCTAAGAGAACTCAAATTTTGTGGAGAAAGGCTGCTTGTTATACGGCTCTCTTAGTCCTTAGTCTCATATTTAACTAGTTTTGTTGTCCTGTCTCTATTTTATTTCTGAGTTTATAATATTAAAACAAGAATGTAGGGTGCAGTCTATTCCAAAATGTTTGAAATAACTTGCTGTCTTTTTATTTATTTATTTATTTATTTATATTTATTTTTGCTGTTTTGAGACAGGGTTTCTTTGTGTAGCTTTGGAGCCTATCCTGGCACTCACTCTGGAGACCAGGCTGGCCTCGAACTCACAGAGATCTACCTGCCTCTGCCTCCCGAGTTCTGGGTTTAAAGGCAAGTGCCACCAACACCTCGCTATAATTTTCTGTCTTATACAGGCTAGCTAGACCTGAATAGGGAATGGTATGATTATCAGTTAGCTGGAACATCGAGCGAATATCAGAATCAGGACATTTATTTCGCTTTCCCTAATTATCTTAATCACAACCAAACAAGACCTTTCCAGACATGCCAACAAAGAAACTTAATGAGGGCAATCAATCAATTAAGGATTTTTCCAGATAAAATTATGCTGTATTAAATTGACCATCAATGCAAAAGAGGACACGGCATTTAGAAATATATAATCCATACCCAATTATTTCCAAAAAGTCTTGTGAATTTCTACTTACAATGAGCCTTACATTAATCCATTTGTATATTGTGTGAATGAATACACATGTAATATGAACCAATAGCACTGGGATAGAAAGAAATATATGGTTATAGAAAAGGAGACATTATTTAAATTTTGCCATGCCCCGATTAATGTCCACTTGGCCTTCTCTATGGCACAGATTCACAGTGATTCATTGGATGAATATTAATTATCCAATTACAGCAAATGGATGAATATTATTTAACCTATAAAAGTGTCTTCACCGTATTCAAATAAAGGAAACATGCTAATGCTTTTCTTTTTATATGCATTTTCCTGATATTTCCTTTAAGAAGTATAATTGCGTGAATGTCAGAGAATATGGTTGTGATTTAAACATTTCTATTAATATCATTCATTCTAATCTGTAATGTCAAATGTCTAGATAATTTCAAGCTTTACTTTGCCCTAATATTATTAGGTACTTGTTGATTCTAAGAAAAAGCCCACATGTGCAACCTGTATGTTTTAAAATATCTTAAATAAAAATCATTAAAATAAACCAATTAGCATATTGTCAGACAAATACACATGTGCAAACACATTTTATAGTACACTTAGATGAATATTATGGTGCAAAGCCTATATAGTACTGTCAAAAAGTTGGGAAAAGCTCATCTTAAATGTGTATGAAAACAACTAAAAACCACTACTGCAAGCTTTAATTGTGCAAATGTATAATTTATATTCTCTCATGTTCAACTCCATAATAATCTTATGGCCAGAGGGATCATAAAGGAAGTAATGGCTTCAGTGGTGTGTTTTGAGTCAATGAGAATAAGAGGAAAAATAATATGCATATTTGATACCCTTAAAATGCATATGTAAATCTGTGGTCTTTATGACTTACATAGTAACAGGATTTAGTTATTGAAAATTTCTTCTCTTGACAATCTTCTAAATCATATTGCAATTTTCCCAATTCTTTTCAGTGTTTGGTCCATTTAGCATAATAGTTATACTAGGTTGCTGCTTAGATGCTATGAACTTGCAATGACACAAAAAATATAATTTAGAAATTTGGTAAATGAAATGTGGATATCATTCTGCATTACATGGCAGTGGACATCATAAGAACACAGTCACATTTCTGACCTTAAATTTTATATGAGTTGTTTCCTCATGTACTTGACAGTTATCCACCTCATGGTAAATTTCCTTGAACGAAAATGTCATTGACAAAATGTTACAATGTCAATCTATGACTTGGACTGGTGGCCTACCTAACTGGTTGATATGGCACAAAATCTTTAAAGCTTTCAACATGTACCACAGTTGACATTGCATTTGATCCAGTAAAATAAATACATGGAATGGATTTCAATTTATATCCTCTGCAATGAATGTACTATTGAGAAGTTCTCAATAAGTTGGAAACCAAGAATTACAAAATGAAGATTCTTTTCTTAACCGCTGTCATTGGCTTTGTTTATACTGAAGTGGTACCACATTCTGAAGTGGAAGAAGTAAAGGTATGGTCCAATTGTGTGTCTGCATTTTGTTATATAAGTCAATTTGATGACCATGTTGTAACACAATAGCATATGCTTTGTAGTTTGCTTTTTAATTTCTAGTTTTTCAGTCACTTTCCAAAAACTCTATGCACCTCGTCATCCCTGGTGCTGAAACTGTGCACAACTACATGTCTGTTGTGTACACATAAAATTTGGGGAAAAATCTCAAAGCCTTATGCTTTCATTAAATTGTCTATTCTGACCATATAAATATGTATTAAATCAGCAAATACTTATTTCAACATTGTGCGTTGTTTAAATTATATTTTCCCGATTTAATACTGCTTACTGTGCTTGAATACATAGTACAACTCAAACATTTCCATCACTTCACAGCTGTAGTTGATCTAGTTAAACTATTCTTTCTATTTGAGAAAACAAAGTATAGACTTCAAATTTCAAATATGCCTGATAATTTAATCATTAAATACACATATATGTTTTGTGTACTTATATTGTTATATTGAAAGACTCATTGATACTATATTTTATATTTTAAAAAATAGAGCTGGTAGATATGTATATGAATAATGAAAACAATATTAATCGATTTTATCTCTAAACCAAAATGGTATTTGTTAGAATGATGGTTTTATTTAGAATAATACAATAGAAGAGTGTAGCAATCTGTTATGTTCTCCTGACTGAATGCATAACCAAAAATAGGTTTCAAAGACAAAAACAGTGATGTGAAGCATTTTAAAGAAGGCATTAATGATATGTATAAATGGTCTGTATAGGAATCATATGCTGTAACTAAGAATGTAGTTTTAATAAGTTAATATCTGAGGCAATTGTAGCAATAGTAAATTTGAGAAAAGATAATGATAATAAACATGATGGTGTTATTTGTTACGATGGTGGCCATCTATTTTGTTGATAAGTGTTCACAGAAATTCACCCAGTGTTCATAGGCTAAAGTAGTTTAATTGGATCCTCCTCTAAATCTAACACTGCAGACTGGAAGTCTTCAATTTGAGAATAATCAATAATTTGATTGAACTTATTCTTTATTCATTCTTATATTGTAAAGAAATTTCCATCCTTTCACAGCTCATTGGTTCTATATTCATAATTTTACTTTGACCACAAAATCATAGCACTATTATTGTTCTTGGATATTGGTGAGAAGAAGAATTTTAGATCAATGAATTTTTAGCAAGAACTTGGATGTTTTGAAGGAACAGACTGTAGATGACATTGACAGAGATGATGTTATAGACTGAGATTAACGGTCGATGTGAAAAAAATGCTAAGAATTAATAGTGGGATTTAATTTTTCAGATGAAAATACACCTCAGATAATGGTCATGTTTATGATGCCATACCCATATTTTTAGTGATCAACATTTGTAATGAATATCCCTATGGCTGATTATACCACAGAAAGTCCAACATCAAGACTGAGATATTTTATTGAATATATGTTGAACTCAGAAAAAGAAAATTGTTCAGTGGACAAAATTATGTCATGTGAAATTTTGCTAAAAACATATATATGTAAACATATATAAACATATACATAGTGAATCATACATAGAATTTAATAAAGTATTATGGATAAGTACTTGTGCACTGTTGAAACATATATGTTTATATATGCATATATATAACATCTTTGTCTAAATTTAATTGAATATTCATCTTTGAACAAGATTTTGATGATTTAAATTAATACATTTCATTTAAATACTATCAAAATAATTCCTGTCAACAAAAGTGTGAGTGTTTTATTTGCAATTGAACAACTGTCATCAAAATATATGTTTATGCATTTTATTATTTTAGCTGGACTTAAGACATTAATTTTCTTATACATTGTTTTTGATTCTTTATATTTATTCTAATAATATCTAATTTGTCATGGAATTTAGATGTCTTTTTCAAACTTTTACTCTGCTTCTGTAAATTTTCTTGTTAGAACATACAATAATTTTATGTTTGTATATGAAATCACACATAATATAAGAAAAGTTCATATATTGTTTACTTTTAAATTTCTAATATTTTTCTTCAAACATTGAAGCAAATATGCAGATTACTCTTTTTAACTGAAAATAGATTATATTCTTATAAAATCTATCCAGTTTACAGTTCCCCTCCCTTTATTCCTCCAAGTTCTTTCCCATAAATATATATATATTATATATATATATTATATATATATATATCCTCCTGAATCCATTCTAGTTTTGTCTGAAACTGTAAAAGAAGAAGCTTCCAAAAGATAAAAATCAAACATGATGAAAGCAAATATAATAAAATTAAGCAAATATTATTTTCTCAATGTTGGTCATGATTAGCCACAAGAGGAAAATAGTACTCAGAGCAGGCTACTCTGGTTTCTCTTCAAATGGTATAAATATTTCACCATTAATTTTAATTTATAATCAATATATATGTTAATTAATTAAAATTTTACATGTACTGTCACTACTTCCATTCAAATCCACTCCTGCCCTTCTAAAAAAACATATATTTTCCTCATTAAGTCTTTAATTGATGTTTTTATTGATATCATTTTAATTTCACATTAAATCCCAACCAATGTTCTCCCTCCCACCCCTCCTCCTGCTTCGCTAACCCTCTCTCTGGAGCCCAACCCCTATTGACTCCTCCAGACAGGTAAGGGCTCCCATGGGGTGTTCATGAAGTCTGGCACATTAAGTTTGTAACAAATCAAGGCCTTTCCCCTGTGTTAAGGCTCAGTCTGGCATGCCCTCATAGGCTTCGAACATGGTAGCTCATGCACCAGTGATAGATCCTGGTCCTCTTGCCAGGGGACTTCAGGTAGCCAAAGCTTTACAAAACTTTACTATTCAGTTTCTTTTATGTTGTTGTGTTTTTGTAAGTTTTCTTCTATCTTGAGGTATGTTTTAATTGGATTCCATTCCTCCATACTCACATAATCTTATTTCAACAATATTTTAAACTTTAGCTCCTATCATCTCTTGCTGTTCTATAGATGTTCAATCATCCTGTCTTTACTAGTTAATTTTCTGTTGCCATGTATACAAGTTGTAACAAGAAGTCCTTAAGGTAGTAAGTTAATTTAGCTTATGCTAGAGATTAGTGCCTGTATTCACTGTGGAGTCATAGGGGTTGATGTTGGTAAAAGGTTGATGAAAGATGACAAGCCAAGCCTGTACAGGAAGGAGACAGTGAGAATGAACTGGAGTCAGCCATATGACTAATAATATTTAAAGCAGAAACTCAGTGATATGCTTCTTATACCAAGGCTTTACAACTTAAGAATCACCTAATCTTCCCATTAACTAAGACAGGATCAATTGTTAATGAGCATGTGGGGAATATTGCTCATTCAAATGACTATAAATTCACACCATGGATTTTATGGTCATATGCTATTTTAGTTTCTACTGTTTCATATATGTCTATAGAAGTCTAGAACAAATACAAACAAAAAGGCATCTCACATTTCCATATTTACAAATGTAAATAAATTAGTAGTGAACAACCAGTCTATCCATGGTGCTGCAACAAGAGTAAACATACGAGGGCTCTCTGCCTGTTTTCCTAGTCAAAAATGATATCCCAATTTTATTGACATCCACTCAGTGTCACTAAGGGGTACTTGGCTATTCGCATATACTGATTTCTGATATCCTGGTGGTACAACTTTTCCTGTTTCTCCTCTCAATGCTTATTTTTACTTTATTTTTGAGATCATAGTGTGTTTACTTTAATGCTCCCTCTTTGCAAGAACCAAAACCTCTAATTTACTTCTGCATTTTTCCTTAAATCTGATAATTTTTACCGGTTTGACAACCTAATCATGAAATCAAATACCTGAATGCAGATGAAACTAATTATATATGGAAAACCAGAAGGCTAGTTCCATACTCAAACATTTAGAAGAAAATGAGGAATGTTGGGAGTGACAGAAACTGTCTAAAAATAAAACAATTGTTCATTACTCAATATAAGTCTTTCTTCTTTTTACATTCAATAACATTATTATAAAGTACTGGTAAATGCTTACATGGACAACTCTATTGCTTTCCTGAATTATCTAGAAGCTCTTTATTATGAATTGTTATATGAACATTTAGATAAACATAAATATACACCCCTGATTTTTTAATTTTAATTTTATTTTATTAGTTCAAATTAGGAACAAGATTACTTCAGATGTCACACCCTTCTCCATCTCCCTTCCCTCCCCCCCAACATCCAACCTATCCCTAGCCATTCCCCCTCCACTCTCCAGGCAGGGTAAAACCCTCAAAAGGGGCTCCCCAAAGTCTACCACATCATCCTGGACCAGGCCTAGGCCCTCCCCCATTACACCCCTGATTTAATAAATATGTTCTACTTGAATATCTGTCCTTCTTTCCAGCAGTCTTTCCTTGCTTCATATTTTTCAACCTCCCTGCCTCCCTAAGGTCTTCCTGTCTATTATATTTTCCTATTTGCTCCTACTAGTATTCATTTCTGATTTTGTTAAGCTTCATTTGGCTTTTTTCATCTTTGCCTCCTTTCATTTTTAATTTTTGAATTTCCTTCATTAAGGGATGTGAAGAATGAGTTCTTTGCCTGATATGTTCATGTCAGAAAGTATTTCTTTATGTAATCCACAAGCCAAGTATTGATATCCTATAGTTGGTGCTATATGACTTGTTATGAAGACAGCAAATTTGGTTTTCTTAGTATTGAGGAACAAGGAGCAAAAATGGGTCTTTTCTGTATGTGAAAATTAGCAGTAGCAGAGACTACAATGATGCTATCTAATGATGTCAAACACACTGAAGTGGGAAGTTTCATGTGGCCAGATTTCACTGCCATTTTGAGTTATCCAGAAATCAAGCACGTTCAATTTTCTGATCATTTTTTATTTTGGATTTATTTAAATCTAGTCCTCTGGAAAACTGACAGTGTCAAATTATAGACATCCTTTCAGACATTCTTTTCAATAGGAAGATATCCTTCATTTAGGATAGCACAGCATGTAATATGGATTAATGTTTAGCATAGGGTTTGGCTGTAATCAGTGATAGGACTTTACTTAAAATGCACATGAAATGAGATTCCGGCCCCCACAGAGTGCAGAGAGTGCAGAGGTGAGCTGCTTCTGACCCTGCCTTGGGCCAACTTTTGTCTGCCCACCCTGGTAAATTCCACCCCGGGATCTGCAGGCAGTCTGATTCTGTCCCTGAGGACCCTGGCTCTGCTGAGATCGCTGGCCTATTCTGGCCCCCACAGAGTGCAGAGAGTGCAGAAGTGAGCTGCTTCATCCCCTGACTTGGGCCCAACTTCCTTCTGTCCACCCTGGCATACCCTGACCCAGGATCTTCAATAGGATGACTCAACCCCTGAGGACCAAGCAACCCAGAGTCTACTGACATCTCTGCACCAGTGCTGCTCTCACTCACCTGGAGAGCGAGTGCCTCAGACCTGCCTGCACCCAACTTGAAACCCATGAGAGTATCAAAGTCAATTGCACACACCTGAAGAGAACACTGGACCCATACACACCAGGAAAGGAAGTGAAATCAACTGTACCCACTGGAAGAAGAGATGGGAAGTTGATTATATAAGAACATATCCACAACAGTAAAACCAATATGACACCAACAGAGTCTAGGTACTCGACACCAGCAAGACATGAACATCCCAACACAGAGGAAGCAGAAGTGAGCAACCTTAAAAACAACTTCATGCAGATGATAGAGAACCTAAGAGAGGAAATCAGATTATCCTTCAGAGAAATGGAAGAAAAGACAAACCAAAAGATGCAAGAAATCAAGGAAAGCCAAAAAAAAAAAAGCCAAGAAAATGCAATTAAATGGCTGAAGGAAACAGTTCAGGACCTGAAAACTGAATTAGAGACAAGAAAGAAAACACAAACTGAGGGAATGCTGGAGGTGGAAAAGTTGAGTAAACAATCAGGAACCACAGATGCAAGTATAACCAATAAAATACAAGAGATGGAAAACAGAATCTCAGATGCTGAAGACAAACTAGAGGAAATAAACTCGTCAAGCAAAGAAACTCTGAAGTCTAACAAATCCATAACACAAAAATATCCAGGAAATATGGGACACTGTGAAAAGACCAAACCTAAGAATAATAGGTATAGAAGAAGGTGAAGAAACCCAACCCAAAGGTGCAGAAAATATATTCAACAAAATCATAGAAGAAAACTTTCCCAACCTAAAGAAAGACATGCCAATGAAAGTACAAGAAGCCTACAGAACACTAAATAGAGTGGACCACAAAAGAAAGTCCCACTCATCACACAATAATAAACACCAAAAGTACAGAATAAAGAAAAAATATTAAGAGCAGCAAAGGAAAAAGGCCAAATAACATAAAAAGGCAAACCTATCAGAATTACACCAGACTTCTCCATAGAAACTCTGAAAGTTATAAAGACCTGGATAGATATTCTACCAAATCTGAGAGAACATGGATGCCAGCCCAGACTAGTATATCCAGCAAAGCTTTCAATCACTATAAATGGATAAAACAAGATATTCCACGACAAAACCAGATTTAAACAATATGTTACCACTAATCCAGCCCTACAGAAAGTACTGGAAGGAAAACTCCAACCTAAGGAAATTAACTACACTCGCATAAACATAGGCAATAGATAATCCCACTCTACAAAAACACAAAATAAAAGGCAGGGTAAATCCACATACAATACCAGTACCAAAAACAAACCAAAAACAAACAAGAATAAACACTCAATGGACCTTAATTTCCCTCAATATTAATGGTCTTGAACTTGCCTATAAAAAAAAACACAGGCCAACAGATTGGATATGAAGACAGAATCCATCCTTCTGCTGCACACACCTCAAATTCAAAGACAGACATTACCTCAGAGTAATGGGTTGGGATAAGATACTCCAATCAAATGGGCCCAAGAAACGAGCTGGGGTAGCCATCCTAGTATCTAACAAGATAGACTTCAAACTAAAATCAATCAAAAGAGATGAAGAAGGTCATTTCATATTCATCACAGGAAAAATCCATCAGGAAGAAGTCTCAATTCTAAACATCTATGCCCCAAATACATAGGCATGAACATTTATAAAAGAAACATTATTAAAACTCAAATCACAAATAAGGCCTTGCACAGTTATAGTGGGAGACTTCAACACCCTACTCTCACCACTGGACAGAACCACCAGAAAGAAACATAACAAAGAGACAAAGGAACTATTAGAAGTTATGACCCATTTGGGATTAACAGACATTTATAGAACTTTCTATCCAAACACAAAAGAAAATACCTTCTTTTCAGCATCACATGGAACATTCTCAAAAATCGACCACATTCTTGGCAACATAGCAAACCTGTACAGATACAAAAAATTGGAAAAATCCCCTGTGTCTTATCAGACCACCATGTTATAAAGTTAGAAATCAAAAACAATTCAAAGTGCAAAAAAAACCTACAAACTCATGGAAACTGAAAAACGTGCAATTGCAAGATTCCTGGGTCAAGAAGAAATAAAGAAATTAAAGACTTCCTAGAATTCAATGAAAATGTAGACACAACATACCAAAACTTATGGGACACTTTGAAAGCAGTAATAGGAGGAAAGTTCATAGCTCTAATTGCTCACATAAAGTAACTACAGAATAGCCATACCAGAGATTTGACATCACAGCTGAAAGCTCTAGAATAAATGGAAGCAAATTCACCCCAGAGGAGCAGATGCCAGGAAATAATCAAACTGAGGGGAGAAATCAATAAAGTCGAAACAAAGAAAACAATTTAAAGAATCAATATAATGAAAAGTTGGTTCTTCGAGAAAATCAACAAGATAGACAAACCGTTATCCAAACTAACCAAAAGGCAGAGAGAGATCATGCAAATTAACAAAATCAGAAATGAAAAGGGGGATGTAACAACAGACACTGAGGAAATCCAGAGAATCCTCAGGTCATACTTTGAAAACCTGTAATCCACAAAATTGGAAAATTTAAAGGAAATGGACAATTCTATGGACAGTAATCACTTACCAATATTGAATCAAGAACAGATACGCAACTTAAACAGACATATAACCTCTAAGGAAATAGAAGCAGTCATCAAAAGTCTCCAAAACGAAAAAAAGCCCAGGGCCAGAAGGATTCACAGCAGAATTCTACCAGAAATTCAAAGAAGTGCTAATAATAATACTTCTAAAATAGTTCCACAAAATAGAAGCAGAAGGGACATTGCCAAATTCTTTTTACGAGGCTACAATACCCTTGATACCCAAGACACACAAAGACACAACTAATAAAGAGAACTACAGAACAATATCCGCCATGACCATTGATGCAAAAATTCTCAATAAAATTCTGGCAAATCGAATACAAGATCATATCAGAGAAATAATCCACCATGTTGAAGTAGCCTTCATCCCAGGGATGCAAGGATGGTTCAGCATACGAAAATCCATCAATGTAATTCACCATATAAACAGACTGAGGAAAAAAAAACACACGATCGTCTCACTAGATGCTGAAAAATCCTATAACAAAATCCAACACCACTTCATGATAATGGTCTTGGAGAAATCAGGGATAACAGGAACATAGATCAACATAATAAAAGCTATATACATCAAGCCAACAGCCAACATCAAATTAAATGGAGAGAAACTTGATCCAATTCCTCTAAAATTGGGCACAAGACAAGGCTGTCCACTCTCTCCAGATCTCTTCAATACTGTCCTTGAAATCCTAGCTAGAGCAATAAGACAACAAAAGGAGATCAACGGAATACAAATCGGAAAGGAAGAAGTCAAACTCTCACTATTTGCAGATGATATGATAGTCTACATTAGTGACTAGAAAACCTCTACCAGGGAACTCCTGCACCTGATAAACACCTTCAGCAAAGTGGTAGGATACAAATTTAACTCAAAAATCCATTGTCCTACCATATACCTATGATACATTTGTGGAGAAAGAAATCAGAGAAACATCACCCTTTACAATTGCTACAAACAACATAAATTACCTTGTGGTAACACTAAACAAAAATGTAAAAATCTATACCATAAGAATTTTGAGTCTCTAAAGAAAGAAATTAAAGAAGATACCAGAAAATGGAAAGATCTCCCATGCTCTTGGATAGGTAGGATCAACAAACTAAAAATGGCAATCTTTGAAAAAGCAATCTACAGATTCAATGCAATCCCCATCAAAATCCCAACACAATTCTTCACAGACTTGAAATAACAATTCTCAACTTTATATGGAGAAACAAAAGACCCAGGATAGCCAAAACATCCCTGTACAATAAAGGAACTTCTGGAGGCATCACCATCCCTGACTTCAAGTTCTATTAAAGAGCTACAGTGCTGAAAACAGCTTGGTATTGGCACAAAAATGGACAGGTAGACCAATGGAATAGAATTCCATTGACACATTCTCAGTTTTCCAATGGGCTACTGCTTTCAACTCTGAAAAAGCTGATTCCGTTATTACACACCTACTGGAGGTGATGGCAGTTATGGGCACTCCAATCCTGAGCCTGTGCATACCCCTAGACACTCCCCTTACGCTGCCCTATAAAGATCTATACACAGCAGCTTCAAGCCGTCTTTTCTAGCTGTCCGCCATGGCGGATGGGTGAAAGACCCGAGCTAACATGGGGTTAGTTCGTTAAATTACAATAAAGCCTCGTGCAGTTTGCAGCAAGCTCTCGAATCTGCCTGGTGATTGGGGTGACCGCGAACGTGGCCTGGGACCCCGAATACTTCAGTTTTCGGGGGTCTAACATTTTGGGGACTCGTCCGCGATTTGCGACCACCCTTCACCTGAGTGGATTCGATCTTGGAGGTAAGATGATTAGAGCTCGCAATTTATATATGTTCAATGTTCTATGTTTCTTGTTTTGTCTCTTGCTGGGTTGTTGGTTTGGTGCCATGATTTGTATTTGATCTGCGCAGAATTTGTATTTGTAATTCGGACTTCTGGGGATGACCCTAAAGTCCTGCCCTGGACAAAAGTCCGAGGGTTGCTTGATTTGATCTGCGCAGAATTTGTAATTTGTATTTGATCTGCGCAGAATTTGTAATTGAACCATAGGGTAAGCAGACTTGCGAGAACCTTGGTTCCACCCTGGATGAAAGTCCAAGGGTTTGGTTGTTTGTAATTTTGGTTTGGGGCACCATTTCTTTGCCGCGGTTTGTCCTGTCTAATGTCTGTCCTGTCTAATGTCTCCATGTCTCATATTTGTGGCATGCATGGGTCAGGGGTCTTTTCTTGTTGCCCTAAGAACATGGCACGGGAAAGGAGTTCTGCCATGTGTCACGGGTTAGAATGTATTACGTTGGAGTCCCCTGAGGGTGCTTTTCTGAACTCAAACCACTGCTGCAGCCCTTACAGCTGAGCCTGGCCCATGTAGGTGAGTCTTTCCCTATCCCCACTTGCCAGTCCCGTGGGTCCCTGCCATTTGCCTAGCTGCCCGGCTAGCTCAGTCGGTAGAGCATGAGACTCTTAATCTCAGGGTCGTGGGTTCGTGCCCCACGTTGGGCGCCAGATATTGGATTAAGGTCTCTTTATTTCCAAGCACAACCGGGTAAAACACAGGCCAGAACTAGGTTAAGAACCCAGCCAACGCGGCCAAAACAAAGAGAGAGCGCGGTCCCCACGTACAGTCCTTTAAGAAGCCCCCTTTACGTCATGCCGGCTTTCCTTCACCCCGCCCTTATGGGCGAGTCCCCAGGTCCACCTGGTACCTGCCCCAGGACTATTGGGCGGGGCTAGGGTTACTCCCTACATACAGCCACTTTGGAAATCTGTATGTTGACTCTTCAAGAAAAGGGGAATGTATCTATCACAAGATCCAGCAATTCCACTCTTAGGCATATACCCAAAAGGAGCACATTCATACAACAAAGACATCTGCTCAACCATGTTCATAGCAGCAATATTTGTAGTAGCCAGAAACTGGAAGCAGCCTAGATGCCCCTCAACCCAATAATGGATAGAGAAAATGTGATACATTTACATAATGGAGTACTACTCAGTGGAAAAAAAAAACAATGGAATCTTGAAATTTGCAGGAAAATGGATGGATCTAGAAGAAACCATTCTGAGCGTGGTAACCCAATCGCAAAAAAGACAAACATGGTATGTACTCACTCATATGCAGATTTTAGACATAGAGTAAGATTACCAGCCTACAATTGACACTGCCAAAGAAGCTAATAAACAATGAGGTCCCTAAGAGAGACATACATGTTCTGCTAGAGAAGGAGAGAGGTCCAAGATCAGCTGAGCAACTTGGGAGCATGTGAAGAGGGGTGAGGGAACTAGGAGAATGATAAGGGGAGAAGAAGAGGGATGCCTAGGACATGAGGGAGCAGAAAATATGAATCAGGGGAGAATACATGATAACAAGAATAGAGATATCATAATTGAGGGAGAAATTTTTGGTTTACAGAGAAATCAGGCACTACATAAATGTCTGTAGATCTACAAAGATGACACCAGCTAACTATCTCACCAACGGAGGAGAAGCTACCTTAAATGCCCTCCCCTGATTATGATATCGATTACTGACTTATTTGCCATCCTATAGCCTTCAGCCAGCAGCTGGTGGAAGTAGAAGCAGACACCCATAACTAATCACTGAACTGAATTGGAACTCAGATGCAGAAAGGACCAGTGAAGAGCACAGAGGTCCAGACCAGGCTGGTGAATCCCAAAGAAACAGCTGACCTGAGCATCCAGGAACTCTTGATCCTCAGTCTGATATCTGGAATACCAACATGGGATTGATCCAGACCCCTGCAACATGGGTTTACATGAGGAAACCTCAGAAATCTATGGGACCTCCAGTAGAAGCCCAGTATATATCGCTAGCATAGGTGTGGACTTAGGGAGACCATTCCATATAGAGGAATACTTCCTGAGCAAACACACCGCGAGGTGGGCCTAGGTCCTATCCCAAAGGATATGAAAGACTTTGATGACACACTATGGAAGGCCTCACTATCCATGGGAGCAGAAAATATATGTGACAGATGAGTTTTTAGTTGGGGGGTAGGGGAGGATCAGTGGGTGAAGGGAACTGGGATTGTCATATAAAACAATCCTGTTCCTAATTCAAATAAAAATGGTTGAGCAAAAAAGAATGCCCTTGAAATCACATTAGAATATGTAATCTGTTTTTCTTGTATTGGGACAAAGGCCAGCATACATCCATGCAATGGACATCCTTTATTCATGGATGCAGCAGATGTTTGACACCACATCAACTGCTGTCATTCTGAAATCTTTAAAATGGTTAAAAAATTAGTCTCTCGTAGATGTCACATACAGATTTAAGCCTCAAATATAGATGAAATTAACAGAGTTTATAATCTATGGGTAACAGAAGAGGAACAACTATTTTTTCAGGGTAGTTATTGATACATTCTTGTGTGCAAACACAAGACCATTGGCAGAAAATCAGTTAACTGAATTACATTGCCAGCTACTATTGAGAAGTCAGAGAAAATCAAAATCTTTTGAGAACAGGTGTCATGTAGAAAGTGTCTTCCTGAATTCTTGTTATTACATAGTGAGAATAAGATGTCTCCAATCCACAGTTTCCTTTTCACAGGAATATCACCAACGATATCAATAGTCATTAGGTTTCCTATGCAGGGTCATTAATTATAGAGAGCAAGCTCCTGGTTGTGTATTAAAGTGCTGTCCACATGTAAAATGCTATTTACCAAAAATACAGACAAAACTAGCTTCTCTTTTAACTGTGACATAGAAGCTAGGTAAACATTACATTTGTGAGCATTAGAATAATGTTTTGTGTGGTGGATATATTTAAGTATTTGTGTGGGTTTGCATGTGGTGTTTTTCTGCATATGGTTCCGTCTGTTTCTGCTAAAAGGCTCAGGCTCAGGGGGATTCTGGGAAATGTAGTAAAGAAGTATTGCGATCCAGGCAGGAAGTGACATAGCTGGCAGACTCATATATAAGCAAGGACAACAAGGAAGTCGTCTCTTTTCTCTTGTTTTTCCTCCTGGTCTCTGCTCTAGATTTGCCATGTGATCCACCGGCAAGAGAGGGCACCAGAGGTAGGCATCCTCAATAAGGTAAATCTTATAAAATATATTGATGTATGGTAATTAAGACTGAGCTAGCAGATGAGAAATCCTAGCCATTGACCAAGCTACATTTTTACCTAATATAAGTCTCGATGTGTTACTTGGGACCTTAACATGGTGGCAGGGTTCAGGAAGCTAGGAGTAAAGACTTATTGGTGCATATTTTAGTATCCAATAAAAGTATCCTGTATAGCCTTTAATACTTACAAGGTGCAAGGTGATGTGAATGAGGCCATGGACAGGGCCATGAGCCTGACACAATTTCTCAGTCAAATATATGTATTCTCCCTGAATGCAGTGTGAGAATAAGTTATTCAAGGCTTTTATTCGTGGATATACTTTCTAAAATAGTAAAGCTAGAATAATCAATTAAACCTAAGTCATATCCATCAAGTATTGAGTTTTCAATTGTACAGCCATTCTGTGATATTTCAACCTACTGCTTATACTAAATTAAGATTCATGTGAAAGGTTCTTTTCCCTCATGAGAAATGTATTCTACTTAAACTGTCTGAAGGACAATATTCACCATGTCATTACCATCTGAATTGCTTTGGGTCACTCACATTTTAACTTCATTTCTGAAGATGGTAGGGACTCCTGAAACATGTTTTCTACCAGGGCTCTGTTGTTACATACTAAGAGGTCTTACTTAGGCTATGCCTCATGTCCCAGTATTGACAATTTTCCTTCTTAAATTTCCAGGCTCTCTTTCAGCTAATATTGTGGTCACATTCATCTTTCTATATTAATGGTCTCTAATAATTGTGAATGTACCTTTGACACTAGAGGAAGGAATCTGGTCTTTGGAAATGAGAGTCTTCTGCAATTGTCATCCCCAACACCATTTCACTGAGTCAATCTGGGACAACAATTTCTGATCAAAATTATCTAAAGATGAGTATTGCCACATGGGAAGCTTTGGTTTGCCATGTAAGTGGAAGGGGTGGAGAATGGTATACAGAGAATCAATTGAGTAAATATATATTATATAAAACAGAATGCCTTCCTGTTTGAAATTCTACCCTAAAGAAGATTGTCTGATGTACACATGCAATTGTTTTTGGTTTTCATGTGAATGCTTGAAATTAGTGGAGTCTACATTATATAGATATGGTAAAAGTTCTGTCTTTCATTGAAATTGAAGAATATTTAAATCCTGAAGCCCTGGTGGACTGTGTACTTTTTCAAGGCATAAAGTGATCTAGAATTCTTGAACAAGACACAAGACAAGTTACAGTCTCACACTTGTGGCCATGTTTATCAGGAAACAAAATTTGTCATTCCAGGAGTCTGCAAATAATACTGAGTAATATATTCCTTTCCTGGACTTTCTTACTTCATGCTTGGTGGAAAACAAACAGACCAAAAATCCAAAAGGAGATTTAAATTTTATGGAGCCCAACACATAATCTCCAGATTTCCTTGGCTCTGTAAAGAAAACTATTCCACATGTACAGGACAAAATATATCCTGGCTATTCTTACAATTTCCCTAATGTTGAGGCTATATTTTTGCTCTTCCTAGTGTTTCCTAATTTTCACTGTTGATATTATAATATGATTATATTATTTACCCTTCATTTGGGGACTCCCAAACATCCCATTCATGTTTTTCTTTTTGAGTTTGATAAAAAGATGCACATTCATACAATAATGGCATCTATACAACTATGTTCATAGCAGCATTATTTGTAATAGCCAGATCTTGGAAGCAATGTAGATGGCCCTCAACTGAAGAATGGATAGAGAAAATGTGGTCCATTTATACAATGGATTTCTTCTCAGAGTAAAAAAATCAATGTATTCTTGAAATTTGCAGGCAAATTGATGGAACTGTAAGAAACTATCCTGAGCAAGGTAACCCACTCAAGAAGATAAATGTGGTATGTACTCACTCATATATGGATTTTAGACATAGAGCAATTCATTACCAGCCTATAATCTACACTGATAGAGAGGCTAGGAAACAAGGAAGGCTCTAAGAGAGACATACAGGTTTCCAAGAGAAGGGGGAAGGAACTATATTTCCTGAGCAAATTAGGAGCATAGGAGGTAGGGAGAAGCATCCAAGAGAATGAGACAGGGAGAAGAGGAAGGTTGGGAAAGACCTGAGGGAGCAGGAAGTTTGAGTTGGGTGAAGGATAGAGGAGAACAAGATGAGAGTTAACATAATATAGGGAACCATTATAGGTTTAAAGAGAAATAAGGCACTAGGGTAATGTCCAGACACCAACTTACAATCTAAGCAACAGTGGAGAGGCTACCTTCAATGCCCTCCCCTGATAATGAGATTGATGACAAACTTATATGTCATCCTAGAGCCTTCATCCAGCAACTGGGGGAAGTAGAATCAGACACCCACAGGTAAACACAGAGCTGACCTGGAATCTAGTTGCAAAAAGGGAATAGTGATGAGCATAGGGGTGTAGACCAGGCTGATGAAACACACAGAAACAGTTGACCTGAACAAGGCAGAACTCATGGTGCCCAGACTGATAGCTGGGAAACCAGAATAGCACTGATCTACACCACATGATCATGGTTGTCACTGAGGAGGCCTCATAAATATATGGGGCCTCTGGTAGTAGATCAGTAATTATCTCTATCATAGGAATGGACTTTGGCTCATTCCACATGGAGGTATACTTCCTCAGCCTAGACAAACAGGGGAGGTTGTAGGCCCTATCTCAAAGGATATGACATACACTTAAGTTCCCTCATGGAAGAAATAACATACCCTGGGGAGCAGAAAGGGTATGGTATAGGTAGGTTATTAGGGGTAGGGAAGGAAGGGAGGTATTGGGAACTGGGATTGACATGTAAATAATCTTGTGTCTAATTTAAATTTAAAAAATGGAATAGAAAATTACAAGACATGAGCTAAAAATTTTAACTCTACCGGTGATAAATTTCAGGATAGAAAACCCAGGAGGCTTCAACACAACAGAATTATCTAGAAAAACTCAGTTGTTGAGCATGGGAGAAATAGTCTTCTCAGTGGAATAGGACAATTTGTTATAAGATATACTTTAATTTTAGATAAAATTACACTATAATTAAATCTTCATTGTATGTTTGAACAACAGAACTTGCATCATTTCTTTAGCATATTCATGGCCACTTTACTGGTACTGATTATTATATAATCTGACATATATTCAATAGAAGACATATCCTCAAAACATAATATTACATTTTCAGGTTTCTGTGCTCACTTCATTAACTTTATTCTTCCATGCTTCTTCTTTCCTACCTGGCTTTTCCCACTCATTTTATATCTGTTATCTTTTAATATTGTTCCATGCTCATATTCATCTATAACTTCCTTTTTATATTTTCCTGTCTTCTTTCTTCATTTATTTTGTTACTCCTTCAATCTCTCTCTCTCTCTCTCTCTCTCTCTCTCTCTCTCTCTCTCTCTCTCTGTGTGTGTGTGTGTGTGTGTGTGTGTTTTCTACTTAGAAATGTCCCTTTAAAAAGACTTGAAGAATGTTTCACAAGAAAACACATATTTCAGAGAATATTACTTCAAATTAATCCTACTCTTATTATTAATAGAAGATATTTGCAATCTTCTGCCTTGGTTTGTAAATAGGCAGCTGGTCTTTCTAAATGCTGTGTAGTATTAATGAGCAAAAGTCAGTGTATTTTCTTAGGTACAACACTAGCAGAAGAGACATGCCTGGTGTAATGAAAATTTGTTTAAACCAGTGAAATAGGAAGAGTTTCTTTGACCATTTTCCTTTGATTTTATGGCTTATCTAAATATCATACATATACCATGAAATAATTGAATCATTTAAACTTTGATACCCATGCATAAAACCACCTCCAGATTTGTCAGGGACAAAATTGACTTCTTGATGTCCTTGGGTTTCTGTATTACAGAGCCTGCTATTTTAAGATATTTTCTGATCACAGGTAGAATAATGGGTAGCACATGAAAAACTTACACTTTAATATAGTGTTTGACTAAAGAAATTGCATGAAATGTAAAGGGAAGGATCACTCAATGTTTGT
Source organism: Cricetulus griseus (assembly GCF_003668045.3). Classification (NCBI taxonomy): domain Eukaryota; kingdom Metazoa; phylum Chordata; class Mammalia; order Rodentia; family Cricetidae; genus Cricetulus; species Cricetulus griseus. The sequence continues at coordinate 888,207 of NW_023276919.1, forward strand.
ACTTACAGAAGAATCCACACATCAGAAAATTCAGAAGTTAGTACAATGCCATGCTTGTATGTTGTACATGTAGGATGTCATATCTAGTATCACAGTTATCAAAGTTTGAAGAACAATGTTTGTCACTGGTTGAAGCCACATATAGACACGATCTCAAGAGAAGCTAAGGTTAACACTGATTATAGTCCAACTGTCACAAAAGATTATATACCACTCTCTGTGTATTTATCTATTCTTTTATGAGAACAGGAAAGACTGTTGTTTCAACTGTAGAGGCAAAAAAGCTTTTCAGACAGTTGACATGAATAAAAATCTCCTGTTGAGACCTCCAAGCTTGTCCACATGAAGCAAGGGCACTGTCAAAAATATAATGGCTTCCTAAAGTGAGGTTTATAAAAGAGAGGTTATAATGTCTCCTGCCACAATGAGGGTGGCCTCTTTCCAGAGATCTCATCAAAGATCTCAAAAGTTATCATGTTGCCTTTGTAGGCTTATGACTTATGGAGGGGAAACTTCTTCTAGAGTTATAAAAATTCTTTCCCATGCAAATCTACTATGAATCCAAAGAAAAGTATCACTTATTGTTAAATTTGGAATGGAATATAGGTGAATATTGGTGTCATTTTTATCCTATATTTGTTTTCTTCCTGTGTGTATGTTTGTCTGTCTGCCAAGGAATATGTCAAAGTAGAACCCATTTGGAATTCTTTAAACACATATTATGTGTGGAAGAAGACAGGTTAAGCTGAAATACAGTGTTATCATTGGGTATCTGCTTTATAAAGGCAATGTACATTGAACAACCTTACATGTCAGCACCCATTGGATGTGAGTTTTCTATCTTTAAAGCCTATGGTGGCTTAAAGTCTAAGCACCACAGTGAAGAGTCTAGTTTCCAGTACAGGTGTGAAGAAGTCTGAAATTGTTTAGGAAGAGAAAACAGAAAGTACAGACTCCCCATGTCTTTGGTGAGCATATTTAACAGTAAAGCAAAACTATAGCAAGCCAGGACTTTATTTGAATAACTGTACACTGGAGGAACATCTCTGTTTCTCCTTCATACATAATCTGCAGAAAACTGAGAGATTTTTGCTACACAGAACCATATAGACTGTCTCTTGGTGTTTCTGTTCTAATTAATCCCTCACATTCCTGGGGTCTCAAATAATCTCGGTTATTCTGGCATCTACTCGTGAAGTTAAAGCCACACACTTCTTTTGTGAAAAGTGAGTTTTGTATAAGTTTTAGATTTATACAACTGTAATATTCCTCCATCTTTTTGTGTATACAACAAATCCTCCATTTAGGCATGAATGTTCCTTTCACTATTACAAAATTTAGCCAGTGTGACAAAATTGTCCAACAACTAATGCACCAAAATATATGGGTGAAACATCAAAAGTCCATAAACCATCACAACAAAGGACAATAAAACTAGGGTTGTCTCCCCTTAGAGCAGGTCCTTCACAGATGATATTTAGTGATATTAGGTACCCTCATGTTAGTTAACAGTTCCAGTTGCTTGGAAATGTCCAAACAGTTTGTCATAGGCTCATTTGGAGAATCAACTCCATTGTATGGTAACATTAAAAGTTGTAAAATGGCGCATACCTTAGGTTATTAAAATCTCTATTATATAAAACTGCATTTCAGATGCATTTCATGGTCCACAATATGGGCAGAGAGATTTCTGTCATGGTTGCTAGGAAACCAATATTATCTGTCATAATCTATTACATCTTCAAATTCAACACCAAATACACCCACTCATGACCTCACAATATAACCTCTTGAACTTTGGCATAAGACAAAACTCTCTCTCTAGCTTTAACTATTGTTATTTCTTCTGCCCCACAGTAACCTACTATGGTTTCAGTCAAGGACACATGTAATTCAATGCTTCATTATACTATTTCATTTGATTCATGTCCACTTATATATATCCCATATGGTGCAATTCCCAAACTGGAGATAAAACCAAGTTTCTTGTACAGTTTTGTGAATGTTTAAGGCTTCCTGGTATTTCACCCCTAGATTTGGTACATTGCTTGTTGTAATTTTTAGCTTTTTTCCTCCGTTTTTATTTAAATTAGAAACAGGATTTTTATACGTCAATCCCAGTTCCCTCTCCCTCCCCTCATATCCTTCAATCCGCAATCGCTCTACCTATCCCATACCATTTCTGCTCCCTATGGAGTGTTTGGTCTTCCATGCAGGTTGTTCAGATTCTGTCATCCTTTGCAATAGGGCCTATGTCATCATCTGGTGTCTAGGCTGAGGGACTATCCCTCTTTGTGTATTTGGCTCTCACAGTCCATTTCTATGCACGGAATATGTACTGATCTACTGCAAAAGGCCACAGAAATTTCTAAGGCCTCCTCACTGACACCCACATTCAAGGGTTCTGGATCAGTTCTATGCTGCTTTCCCAGTGATCAGTCTAGTTTCAGATCAGCTGTTTCTGTGGGTTTCACCAGCCTAGTCTTGACCACTTTACTAATCAATCCTCCTCCTCTGCAACTGGATTCCAGTTCATATCAGTGTTTAGCTGTGGGTGTATGCTTCTACTTACATCAGCTAATGGAAGAAGGCTCTATTATGGCATATAAGTTAGTTATCAATTTCATTATCAAGGTAGTCATTTAAGATAGCCTCTCTGGTGTTGCTTAGATGGTTAGAAAATGCCATTCTTGTAGCTCTCTAGACATTTCCCTAGTGCCTGATTTCTCTTTAAACCAATACTGGTTCCCTCGTGGATAGTATCTCTTATTTTTCTCTCCACTATTCTTCTCCCTATACAACCAGAAGCTTCTTTAAGCAAAGGACACAGTCAGCAATACAAAATGGAAGCCAACCAAGAGGGAAAATATATTCACCAAACTCATATCCAACAGAGTGCTGATCTCCAAAATTTAGAAAGAACTCAAAAAGGTAGTTTACAAACTCCTAATAATCCAATTAAAAATTGTGGTACAGAAGTAAATAGAGAATTCTCAACAGAGGAATCTAAACTGGCTGAAAGACACATACAAATGTCCAGAACAACCTTAGCCAACAGAGAAATGCAAATCGAAACAACTTTTTAGCTTTAAATAGGGATGTGAAGAATAGAGACCTCAGTAACCCAGACCATTTGAGATCCCAGGAAGGAGAGGTTTTAGAGAGGCCAGCAACATTAAGGGACACATAATGTGATTCTGTGTAGCTGGGATCTCAGTTCTAAAATTTTTAGGCAAATGCACAAAACTAGAAAACAAAACGTCATGATTGAGGTATCCAAGAAACAAAAAAAAATATATAGTATGTACTCACTTATAAGTTGATAACAGACTTAAAGCAAAAGATACCTAGCCGACAATACAAAATTCTGGACAAGCGACAACTCTCTTGCAGAAACACATGGAAGCAGATGCAAAAATCCATCACTAATCTTTTTTTTAAGCTCATGGAGAACATTCAAAGTGAGAAAGGAGAAATATTATGAGCAAAGTAGTCAAAACCATAATGTGGAAACCCACAGAATCAACTGACCTGAGCTACTGGGAAATCACTGACTGTAGTCTGAAAAGGATGGAACCTACATCAGACTGAAGTCAACCTCCATTAATTAAAGTAAAAATGGTGATTGTCAGACAATATTCGGTCACTAGCAGTGGATCCAACTTCTATCTCTAATGAACAAACTGCTTGTTGGAGCACATTCTATATGGAGAGACACCTTTGTCAGCCTTGGCACAGGGTTACAGTTGCTAGAGATGTTCCTTGGTCCTGCCTCAATTAGATAATAGGACAGACTTAGTGTATTTGCTAGGGGAGGACTTTCCAGATACAACTAACAAATGAGAGGAGGGTGAAAGAAAGGCAGCAGGTGGAAAGGATGAATGAAAGTGGAACATAAAAATAAATTGACAAAAATGTAAAAAATTAACAATCACACGTCATTAGTATCTCTTAATATCAGTGGACATAATATACTTATAAAAAGACACTGGCTATTAGATGGTATATGTAAAGAGGATTTCTCCTTCTGCTGCAAACACGAAACACAGCTCAACATTAAAGACATTTACTATCTCATAATACAAGTTTGGGAAATAATTTTCCAATCAAATGGACATGAGAAACATTATGGTACTTGATGTTTCCCCACTTGTCAGTAAAAGTACAATGAGCTTCCACTTGGTCAGGTTAGCTGTTTCTGTGGGTTTCTCCAGCCTGGTATTGACCCATTTCCTCACCATTCTTCCCTTTCTGAAACTGGATACCAGTGGTTCAGGTCATTGTTTACCTTTGCATGTATTCTTGTGCTTCCATTAGCTACAGGATGTAGGTGCTAGGTTGGCATATAAGTTAGTCAAGTAGTGATTACATTTAAGGTAGTCTCTTCACATTTAAGGTAGTCTATTCACTACTGCTTGGATTGTTAATTGGAATTACCCTTGTGGATCCCTGGACATTTGCCTACTGCCATATTACTCTTTAAATCTATAATTTATGCCTCCATTAAGGTATCTCTTTTCTTGCTCTCGTTTATTATTCCCCCAAATCAACCTTCGTGATCCTGCATATTCTCCTATCCTCTCCTTTTATCCCCTCCCCATTTTCCTACCTACCTCCTCCTTCCCCATGCTTCAGGAGATCTTGTGCCTCTCCCCTATTCTAAGGAACCATGTATATCTCCTAGTATCCTACTCATCCTAATTTACCTGGAGGAATGAATTATAGGCTAGTTATCATTTGCTCTTTGTCTAATATCCATAGATTAGTGAGTACATAACATGTTTGTTTTTCTGTGTATTGATTACCTCACTCAGGATGGTTTCTTCTAGTTCCATCCATTTGTTTAATTGTTTTTTTTTCCAATGAGTTGTGCTCCATTGGTTAATTGTATCACAATTACTATATCCATTCTTTACTCGAAGTATATCGTGGTGATTACCAGTTTTTTGCTGTTACAAATAGATCTGTTATGAACATAGATGAACAGTTGTTACATTGGGTATATACCTAAGAGTGCAGATTTTTCAGAGAAACTGCCATACTGTAGTCAAAATGGTTATACAAGCTTTTTTTCTCTCAGGAGCAACAGAGAAGCATTCCCCTTTCTCCAAATTCTCTCCAGCATATACTGTCCATGGTGTTTTTTCTATAGCTGTTATGGCAGATGTAAGACGATATCTCAGAGTTGCTATGATTTGTATTCTCTGATGGCTATGGATGTTGAGTAATTTCTTAAGTGTCTTTTAGCCATTTTAGGTTCCTCTATTGTCCAAACTAAAGTCCTGATTGATCAGAGACTTCAATATAAATCCAGCCACAATGAACATCTTAGCAGAGTAATTGGGAGGAAGGATTTAATCAATTTGTATAGCAGACTATTTCCTAAACATAACAATAACACAGACCCTCAGATTGACACTTCCATAATTGGGTCTCCTCAACCTGAGAAGATTCTGTAAGGCAAAAGTCATATTCAAAAAGACAAGACAGTAGCCCAGAGAATGTGAAAAGACCTTCACTAATCCTACATGTAGCCAAGGGCTAATTTACAAAATATACAAAGTACTGAAGAAAGTAGTTACAAAGACAGCAAATAAATCAACAAGTGGGGTACAGAACTAAATAAATACAATGCAATAGGGTTTTACTTCTTATGGAAGAGAAAATCTGCTGATAAGAGAATTGGAGCAAGTACTTCATTGACTATATTTTGTGAGATTAGGTAACCTCATGTTGCCTAACAGTTCCACTTGCGTGGAAATGCCCAAACCTTTTGCCACAGGTTCATTTGGAGAATCAACTCCATTGTATGGTAACATTAAAAGGTATAAAATGGCACATATCTTAGGATATTAAAATACCCAAGTGCAAAACTGCATCTCAGTTGCTCCCTATATCATGGGCCAATGATATGGACAGGGAGATTTCTGTCACTGTTGCCAGGAAAAACTTATGATATGTTTGTCACACTCTACTGCATCTTCAAAATCTAAACCAACCACACCCACTCATGATGGCATACAAGTTAGTCATCAGTCACATTATTGGGGAACTGCATTTTTGGGAGCCTCTCCACTAATGCTTAGATTGTTAGTTGGGATTATCCTTGTGGATTCCTAGACATTTGCGTAGTGCCATATTTCTCTTTAAACATAGGATGTATTCCTCTATTAAGGTATCTCTTTTCTTCATCTCATCTATTCTTCCCTGTAATCAATCATCCTGATTCCTCATGTTCTCCAATCCCCTCATTTTCTCCCCTTAATTTCTACTACCTACCTCCTCCTTCCCCATGCTCCAAAATTATTTAGGAGAACTTGTACTTTTCCCCTACACTGAGGAACCATGTATGTCTCTCAGGGTCCTACTTGTTCCTAGCTTCTCTCTTGCTGTAGATTATACTCTACTTATCACTTGCTCTATGTCTAATATCCATACCCTAGTGAGTACCTAACATGTTTTACTTTCTGTGTATGTTTTACTTCACTCAGATGGTTTCTTTTAGTTCCATTCATTTGCTTTATTGGTTTATTTTCCTCTCAGTAATACTCCATTGATTATTTGTATCACATTTTCATTTTTGTGTCACATTTTCTTTATCCATTGTTTAGTGGAGGGAAATCTTGGTATTTTCAAGACTCTTGCTATTACAAATACTGCTGTTATGAACATCATTATACAGATGTCCATGATGTATGAATATAAATATTTTGGCTATATGCCAAAGAGTGGAATTGCTAGATGGTGAAGTAGACTAATACACAATTTTCAGAAAAACTTCCAAACTGACGCCAAGATGTTATACGAATTTTCACTCCCAGGAGCAACAAAGAAACGTTCCCCTTTTCCACATCCTCTCCAGTATAACCATCAATGGTGACTTATTCTGTATCCATTCTGGCAGGTGTATGATTATATGTCAGAATTGTTATGATGGATATGGAGTTTCAGAAATTTCTTATGTGTTATTTAGTGATATATGATTCCTCTATTTACCAAAATAAAGTCCTAATTGATCAAACACCTCGATAAAAATACTGGCAAACTTAACCTATTAGGAGTTTATTTGTGAAGTGTCATTAAATGAATTTGAACACCAGACCACTTCCTGAACATAATAAAAGCACAGACACTCAGATTGACACTTCATTAACTGTGAGTCCTGAAACTCAGAAGATTCTGTAAGGCTTGCATGAATGCCCAAGGATGACAAATAAATTAAGACATCAATCTCATTATCAGGGGAGGGCATTTAAGGTAGCATCTCCACTGTTGCTTAGATGGTTGCCTGGTGTCTGACTTGTAGAATCCAGACATTTCCCTAGTGCCTGATTTCTTTTAAACCTATGCTCTTTGATGGTATCTATTTTTTTCTCCTCTATTCTTCCCCCTACACAACCAGAAGCTTCTGTAAGGCAAAGGACACAGTCAGAAATACAAATGTCAGCCCACAGAATTGAAAACCATATTCACCAACCCTATATCTGACATAGAGCTGATCTCCCAAATTTATAAGAACTCAGGAAGCTAGTTTCCAAAACACCAAATAATTCAATTAAAATGTGAGGTACAAATCTCAATTGAGGAATTTAAAATGTCTGAAAGAAATATAGAAAATTATTCAACATCCATAGACATTGGGAAATTACAAATCAAAACATGTCTTTAGCTTACAATCAGATGTCATTTTTGTAAAAGTTTATAATAATGTAAAGAACATTCAGAGATATTCTCCTATCTTACTGTTTCTGTCTCTGTTTATCTGCCTTCATCTCTCCCTTAGGCTCTCTGTTTGTCTCTGTAACCCTTGTGGAAGCTTGCAGTTGTACATGGTCTGTCCTGATCTTGGCCTAACTTGTGGGTGGCTGGACTGCAACCATCCAGCTAGAGAATCTCTCAACTTTTCAAATCACTGACTAGGGTCAAATTTTATCCCTCTCATGAACTCTGATGCTTTCGACGATGGAGATGTTTCTTTGCCATGTAATATGTCTAGAATTTATTGAAGGGACCAGCTCCCCATTTCGGCAGCCATAGCAGCTGAAACACCTGCTTGTCTGACGTTGTCTTAGTCACTAAGGGGTCGGACTCCTGCCTCCTGGCAAGGAACCAATCAGAAGTTAGCTTGTGGTGCTATATTTTACGGCTCTGTGTGTGCTTTACAGACAAGTGCACAGCAATGATGTGCAAAGCATAGCAAGCACCCTGGGAGGGCCTATGGGTCATTACAACCAGTTGACCAATAAACACAGGGCAAGTCCTCCAAGCCTGGAGGCACTCCAATCCTGAGCCTGTGCATACCCCTAGACACTCCCCTTACCCTGCCCTATAAGATCTCTATGCAGACACTTCGAGCTGTCTTTCCTAGCCATCCTCCATGGTGGGTGGATGAAAGACCGGAGCTAACATGGGGTTAGCTCATTAAACAATAAAGCCTCGTGAAGTTTACATCAAGCTTCCAACTCCATCTGGTGATTGGAGTGACCATGGTCCTGGGCTGTGATCCTGGAGGCCTGCTCCTTCTGGGGGTCTTACATTATGTTTCTCACAAACCCAAAGGATCCTAGTAATTTGAAAAGAGCCGAATTAGACACATGAAATCAGGTCTGATTCATTCCAAATAAATAGTATTCAGGCTTTCCCTCATCTGGACAAGCATCCTTCCTCATCTTGGTCCCTCATCTTATAATCCTCCCCTCTAATACCTGGACTTAAGAAACATTTTTTTTCTTAAACTTTCCTCTGCACAGCAGATATCTGTCCAGGTCTAAGAAGCAATAGAGAGTTCCACACCATCTGGACAAGGTAGAAGTAACCAGGTATTCCAAGATGTGGCACCACATCAGTTTTTTAGTTCAATGAAACATTGGCAATGCCCCCATTAGTCAGCAGTAAGCAAACTTGAGAAATTGAGGTAAGTATTGCCTATGCTGCCATGTCTAACAACCCACCTTTTAATGATAACTGAAGGTGGGAATGAAAGGAATAGGCATCATGCAGGCCTGCCCAGTCACCTTACAGGATGTACTCAGGTGGTGCTCTGGTCATCCCAGAGGTCCCAGGATACTAAATCTGCAGGCAAGTGTAAAGGACCTCTTTAAAAGACAGACACTCACCTACTCATGCTCTCTCTTAATTTCCCCTTACCCTCTGCTCACTACTCTCTGGTCTTCCTCTTACCCTCTTCATTTCTTCTCCTGTCTCCAATACTGTCCCTCTCCCACCCTGTCAGAAACTCTATGGTTCATGAACTCTCTATTGTTCCTGTTCCATTGCTCAGGGCTCCGAATCCATAGAGAGCTTTCACATTGCATGTAAACAAAAGACAAACATTGAAGCTGTGAAAGTCAGGGAGGCTTTCGCTCTGTGACCTATATCTCAGCCCACACTTGGGTGATTGGGAAACTGCAGAGATATTTTCCTAGGACCAACCAACTGGTAACACACCCCTTCAGGTCTGAATGTTTTCCAAGGATGAGATTCACCAACACATTCGCTAAGTCACCTGTGTTTTTCACCTTAAATCCTTGGACACTTCCTTCATACCACTTTTCTGACCTCTGTATCAACTCGAAAGTTTGGACGTTTTGTTCCAGCCTTGACTGTGAGGTCAGCCTGAATCTGAGTTCTGAGATGGAGGGTACCGAGCCTACTATGGCCTCACCCATGGGAAATACATCTTATGTTTAAGGGGTCATTCCAATTACTGTTACAGAGGGAAAACTGTTCAGAGGCTTTTGTGGAGGAAGGGCATCTTCCTCAAGAAGTACAACAATAGACTAAGAAAATGCAAAGACTCACATTACCAAACAAAAGGTGAGTTTACCATGGTTAGCTTCCTGCATGAAGGCTTAAATTCCTTTTCATAGATTAGATTAAAAGATCAATGGAATGCAGTTTCTTGGTGGCAAGATATGATGTCAGCAACAGGAAAGAGTTCATTAGTCAAAGACGGCATCTGCCAAGAATATGGCGGGAGCCTGCAGCTATTAATGGTATGCACTTGTCTCAGGCTACAGAGAGACTTGGTCTGTCTGTGTGTCTGTCGGAGTGTCTTTTTATTTTCTAATTCTCTCTCTGTCATTCACTGTCTCTGTTACCATATATCTCTGTCTCTCACTGTCTGTGTCTCTCTGGAAATATCTCTACCCACTGGGTAGGGTTCTACAATACTACGTGCTTTGCACTGGTCCAACCTACTATACTGACCCTCTCTCTCTCTCTCTCTCTCTCTCTCTCTCTCTCTCTCTCAGTCTCTCTGGCACTCTGCCTTTGTGTCTACAACCTAGGTGAATATCAGAAGCTGTACTTGCTCAGGACTGTTATCCACCTAAACTGAGCCTTTTTCCATCTGTCTCTATGTCTCTCTCTCTCTCTCTCTCTCTCTCTCTCTCTCTCTCTGTGTGTGTGTGTGTGTGTGTGTGTGAGTGGTGTGAGTGTGTGTGGGTGTATGTATGTGTGTGTGGTCTGTCTGACTCTGTGTCAGAGTACTAAAGAGAATTCTAAACCACTCTACAATGGCAAATTTACGATGCGTTTTTAATGTCCTAAAGATACCCTACACATTCCTAAATGTGAATGTTTTCAGCCAAGTTGCCTCTATCATAAAGAGGCAACTGATATATCTCAAATTTATGTTTTCCCAAACCCAAAGATTCATGTAAATTCCATGTACCTGAATGGGACCCACACAAACAGGTTCAAAGAACCACTCCAGATAAATAGTATTCATCCTCTCCATGGTCCCAGATTCCCTTCCACCTCATCCGGGACCTCTCCCTTTGCATCCCCTCCCTCATCTGATCAATCTCCCCTGAGATACCAGGACTTCAAAAATATGTTTTCTAAACTTAACCTCATCTCCTACACTGCTGATATCTGGCAAAGTCTCGGAAGCCGCAGAGACTGCCACAGAGACTAAAATGGGGTGGAGCAACCAGATACTCCAGGATAAGGTAGTACCCCAATATTCTCAGGTTCCCCAAAAATGGTTAATGCCCCCACATCAGCAGGATGCAATCTTGAGAACTCGATTTCCTTATCCCCCAACTTGTAAGTCTAACACCCCTACTTTCAATAATCAGTGAAGGTAGGAATAAAATTTCCTAGCATCAGGATGACCTGCCCAAGTCAAATTGCAGGAAATGCCCATTCATGCAGTACTCTGTTCAGTCCAGGATTCCGTGGGGACCAACATTAAAAGACTAATCCCAAAACACTCATGCTCTCCTATTCTCTCTCTCTCTCTCTCTCTCTCACTCTCTCTCTCTCTGTTTCTCACCTTGCACATACTCTCTACTATCCCCTCTCCTCTTCCTCTGAAACTCTTCCTCTCTTTTCCTGGCTACCACAATCACCCTCTCCCACCCTGTCAGAAAATCTTCCGTTCATGGACTTTCTAAGGTTCTTGTTACATTGACCATGGTTCCAAATCCATAGAGAGCTTGCCCCTTGCATGGAAACAAAAGACCAACATTGGAAATGTGAAAGCCAGAGAGGCTTTCTTTCTGTGACCTCTATCCCCTCCCATGCTTGGGTGAGTGGAAAACCAACAAGATGATTTTCTCAGACTGAAAATTAGTGAGATACCGCTTCACGTAGGTATCTTTCCCAAGAATGAGGTCCACCACCACATTCGCTGAATCATCTGTCTGTTTCATCTTTACATCTAGGCAGACTATTCCTTCAACTTTTTGGAACACTGTGGCAAATTGAATGCTCTGACATAAGAGGGGACGATATACAGATGAGTGTTTCCCGAGAGAGAGTTTCCAGATGAGGAGGAAGGTAATCTGGGACCATGTGGAACCTGAATACTATTTACCTGGAGTGAATCTTTGCACCTGTTTGCATGAGTTCCATTCAGGTCCCTGGAACTTACGGGAATACTTTGTGTTTGCCAAAAACATAAAATGGAGACACATCAGCTGCCTCTTTATTATAGAAGCGACTTGGCTGAAAGCATTTACATTTTGGAAAGGGATGGGCATCTTTAGGACAATAAAACAGCACCTTAATTTTGCCATTTTAGAGTGGCTTAGCATGCACTTCTGTACTCTGACAGAGAGACAGACACAGAGAGTGTGACACATACAGACAGAAAGACAACAGGATCAGTTTAGGTGAAGAACAGTCCTGAGCAAGTCCAGAGCTGCTGGTATTCTCCCAGGTTGCAAAGGCAAAGACAGTGTGCCAGAGATACTGATAGAGAGAGAGATTGAGAGAGAGAGATGCTCAGTGTAACAGGCAGGCCCAATGCAAAGCACGTAGAATTGTAGAGGCTGTAGAAACATATAAAGAGAGGAAGAGACAATGTGAGACAGAGATACACAGAGACAGTGAGTGATATAGAGAGAGTTAGTGACAGAAATGTCAGACAGACACACAGACAGGCCAAGGCTTAGGGTATGCTGAGATAAATGCATGCCAAGTCCATCAGCAGGCTCCCAACATACTCATGGAGTATGCTGTCCTTGCCTAATGAAAACTCTCCTGATGCATCATTTCATGCACCCGGGGAGATGCAGTCCAATGATATTCAATCTAATCCAAGAAATGAAATTTAAACCTTCCTGGATAATACTACTGGAAAACTCACCATTTGTTCAGTAATGTGGATCTTTTCATTTTCTTAGTCCATTGATGTACATCTTAGAAAATATGACATTCCTCCTCAAAAGGCTTTGAGCAGTTTTTCCATGGTAACAGTAACCGCTAGATTCCTTTAAACACAAGATGTACTTCCAATGGGTGAGGCTGAAGGTGGCTGGTTACCCAACATCTCAGAAGTCACAGGCAGCCTGAACTCATCGCCAATGTGGAACAACAAATGCCTGAACAGTCGAGTGGATACAGGGGTCCAAAAAGTGGAGGGAAGTAACTGCCGAAGGCATAAAGCTGAAACACATAGGTGATTCAGAGAATGTGGTTGTGGACCTCATCTTTGGGAAGCACATCGACCTGAAGGGGTTTCTCACCGGTTCCTCAATCCCAGAAAAATCTCTGCTGTATCCTGCTCAACGTTGCCTGGGCTTGGAGGCAGGTCACAGAAAGAGAGCTTCCCTGGCTTTCACAGCTCCAGTGTTCTTTTGTTTGAGTGCAAGGGGAAAGAACACAATGGTAACAGAAAACTGAGCAATGGAACAAGCAGCTTAGAATGTCAATGAACCTCATATTTTCTGACAGGGCTGGAGAGGATGAGTAGGGGAGACAGAAGTAGAGATGAAGAGGGTCAGAGGAAGAGCAGAGACCAGATAGCAGAGAGGAAGTGGAAGGTTAGAGCGAGAGAATAAGACAGAAAGTGTGGGTCAGGATCTGTCTTTTAAAAGATTCCTTTAACCCTGCCTGCAGTCTTAGTACCCATGGAAGCCTGGACTGAAAAGAGTACTGCCTGAGTGAGTGAACCCTTCCAGGTGTCTTGGCCAGGCAGCCTGATGCCAGCACCTTTCATTCCAAACTTGACTGATTATTTAAATTTGGGGGGGAGTTTTCTTCGCAACTTATGAAATAAAGATTCTGAGTTCTCAAGATTGCTTTCTGATGATGAAGGTGCATTCAACATCTTTGGTGGACCTTAGAATATTGTGGTACTACCTCATCCTAGAGTATCTGGTTGCTCAATGTCATTCCAGCCTGTGTGGCACTGTCTGGGGAATCCCAGAACTCTCCTGACGTCAGCAGTGTAGGAGATTAGGTTAAGTAAAAAAAGGTTCTGAAGTCCTGATGTCAGATGGGAGCATGGTAAGATGAGGGTGGGGTTGCAGAGGGAGAGGTCCCAGATGAGGAGGAAGGGAATCTGGGATCATTGAGAGGCTGAATACTACTTATCTGGAGTGTATCTTTGGACTGTTTGCATGGGTCCAATTCAGCTCCCTATAATGTACTTTGGGTTTGTGATAAACATCAATTTGAAACAGATAATCTGCCTTTTTTTGATAGAAGTCTTTGGCTGAAAGAGCTTATATTTTGTAAAGTGATTGGTATCTTTAGGACAATAAAATAGTACCTTAATTTTGACATTTTAGAGTGGTTTAGCATGCTCTTCAGTGCTCTCACAGAGAAACAGACAGACAGACACACACACAGAGACACATTCTGGCAGATAGACAAAGGGATCAGTTTAGGTGGATAACAGTCCTGAGCAAGTCCAGAGCTGCTGGTATTCACCCGGGTTGCAGAGGCAAAGACAGTGGGCCAGAGAGACTGAGAGAGAGAGAGAGAGAGAGAGAGAGAGAGAGAGAGAGAGAGAGAGAGAGAGAGATTCTCCTCATTGTAGCAGACAGGTCCTGTGCAAATCAGGTAGAATTGTTGATGACCACCGGAGTTCAGAGACATAAACAGGGAGACATAGACAGTGAGAGTCAGAGATACACAGAGACAGAGACAGGAAGTTATAGAGGGAGAGATGGAGAATGAAAGAAAGACAAACACAGAGACAGACAAAGGTTTAGTGTGGGCTGAGATAAGTGCATACCAGGTCCAGAGGCTGGCCCCCACCCTACACAGGGAGGATATGTTTTCCTAATGAACTAGATCCTTCTGTTGACATCACCTCATGCAACTATGTAACTGCAGTCCAATGATCCTTCAATCTAATCTAAGAAATTGAATTTAAACCTTCCTGGAAGTAGCTAACCATGGAAAATTCAACTTTTGTTCAGTAATGTGATTTATTTCATTTTCTTAGTCCATTGATATACTTCTTAGGGAATATGACATTCCTCCACAAAAGCATTTGAACAGATTTTCCATGGTAACAATAACTAGAACGATCTCTTAATCATCAAATGAATTTCCCATGGTCGAGGCCATGGTATACTGGTTACCCTCGATCTCAGAAATCAGAATCAGCCTCAACACATGGCAAAGGGTGGAAAAAGCCCAACCTTCAAGTCTGAGAATGTTGACGCACTACCACATCCGGGAGTATCTGGTTGCTCCTTCCTTGTACAGGCTCTGTGGCACTCCATGGGGATTCCTAGACCTTGCACGATGTCAGCAGTGTAGGAAATGAGGATACGTTTAGAAAAATGAATGTTACTGAAGTCCTGGTATTAGAGGGGAGCATGGTCACATGAGGGAGTGCTTCATGAGAGAGAGGTCCCAGTTGAAGAAGGGAATCTAGGATCATGTAGAGGCTAAATAATATTTACCTGGATGGCATCTTTTTTGGACCTGTTTGCATGGGTTCCATTCAGCTCCCTGGAACTTACAGGAATACTTTGTGTTTGCCAAAAACATAAATTAGTGACACATCAGCTGCATCTTTATGATGGAAGTGACATGGCTGAAAGTATTCTCATTTTGGAATGGGAAGGGTATCTTTGGTTCAATAAAAAAGCAACTTAATTCTGCCATTGTAGAGTGGTTTAGCATGCTCTTCAGTACTCAGAGAGAGAGAGAGAGACAGACAGACAGACAGACAATACACACACAGACATATACAAACAGACAGATAAAGGCTCAGTTTAGATGGAGACCAGTCCAGAGCAAGTACTGCTGCAGGTAATCACCCAGGTTTCAGAGTCAAAGATAGAGGACGAAGAGAGAGAGAGAGAGAGAGAGAGAGAGAGAGAGAGAGAGAGAGAGAGAGAGAGAGAGAGAGGAGAAATGCTCAGTGTAGCAGGCATGCCCAGTGCAAAGCAGGCAGTTTTGTAGAAGCCCTCCAGGTTGTAGAGACATATACAGAGAGACAGAGAGAGTGAGAGACAGAGATACACAGAGACAGACACATTGAATGATAGAGATTTAGAGAATGAAAAGACAGACAGAGAGACCTACAGACCGGCCAGACCTACAGACCACATATATCAGTAGGCTGATATATGTGCATACAATGTCCATCGACAGGCTCCCACCATACTCATGAAGGATGCTGTCTCTGCCTAATAACTCTGTCCTGCTGCTGGCATCATTTCATGCAATCCTAGCTGCAGTCCAATAATCCTTCAATCTAATCTAAGAAATGGAATTAAAACCTTCCTGGAAGAAGCTAACCATGGGAAAATCACCATTTATACAGTAATGTGATTCCCTTCATACTCTTAGCCCATTGATATACTTCTCAGGTAATATGACATTGCTCCACAAAAGGATTTGAACAGTTTTTCCACGGTCGAAAACAACCTCCATAACAACTTTCTTCAATTCCCAACTTCCTTTGAGTAGTAATTGTTGTGCCAGGAGAAGTTGTGTCTCACTGCCAAAAAAAAAAACCCTAAACTATTTAAATGCCATATGTAATGTAGGTCTTTCAAAGGTTTGAAGAACTCATATTCATCTCAAATACATCTCTGTACGTGTATCTAGAAAACCTAACTAACCTAATTATAAGTTCTGACTATCATAGGTGACTATATAACCTGTATTGAATTATGCATATCATTTTAAAAGATCTGTATAAACACAATACCTAAACAAGAGGAGACATATACATATCACAAAATTGACCTTAAATTTGTATCTATAAACTTAAATCCATACCAATACAAAGTATTCATTCCTATATCCTACTCCCCTTTTTTCCTTTAAAAAGATATTGACTATGCTCATTACCATTTATAACCAACCTTATTTAAATGAAAACAAATATTTATAAACAATATTTGGGAATTTGGGCGTCATTCATTCCAAACTGCTTCCTGCTGATTGGGGGTGATATCCATACCATGGGGATCATAATAAAACACAGAAATCTGACGAAGTTCTTGTTATTGTAGTCTGCAAGACTGCATCCTCTCAGCTGTTTTGGGTTTAGGATCACTTGGGTCACAGCTTCAGGGGGGTCTTTCTTGATCAAACCATATTAGTGTGGAAGGAATCCACAGCTTTTCATTTTCTGTGGAAACACAAGCAAAAACTTTTTTCCCAAGTAGCCTGTCCTTAGACTTAAATTTTGAAGTCAAAGTTTTTTTTAAATATATAGTTTGGATTAATTAAGTGGCACTTATAATCAAATGTATTTTAGCAGCATTAACTCTTTCCTTGGCAATCAAACAACTTAAAGACAACAATATAGGATATAGTACCTAGCCTCTGAGTGTATTTTTCATCTTTTGGTGGCTTTTCTGTTATTCCATTTTTACTTCCTTTTGACTTTTTTTTCCTGAGACAGGATATCTCTGTGGAAATCCACCTGCATGTGCTTTTGGAGTGCTTAGATTAACGGTATGTGCCACCACACCCAATAACTCTATTTCCTCCTGTTATTTTTTCTCTCACAAGCCTACATGTATTTTTAAACACAGTGTAAACCTTTAGAGGTTTTCCTTTATCTGGATCAGTCTTTACTGTAAATCTTTACCTTTTTCTGGCCACCAGGCTTTTAACTCTTAAACGATATCACCAAAATTAATGTAGCGGCATTCTTAGCCACTGTCTTCCAAGCATCTAGGAGATGTGGTTACTGCCACTGCCAGGTCTGTCGGGAACAAACCCACATCAAAAGTCTCATGCTCTGCTGACTGAGGCAGTGAGGCTAATTAAAAAGTGTCCTGGAGGTTTTTTCTACTTTTGCTGAGTCAGGAAATCTCTCTAAAAGCAACTGCTCTAGTCTCTGTGGGGCAGCATTCCATAGCAGGAGTGTCAAGTCCAACCCCCAAGAGCCCAGGTACAGCGCAAGCATATGGAACCTGCTCCGATGTTTCTCAGAGGCACGTCGGGGCCTGCATTGGTGGCAGGGTTTCCTTTCCTCTGGGAACCTTGGGGCATGGGGTCATCCAGCTCACTGACACTATTCTGTTATGATAAATCTTTCACCCACCTGCTTGACTTCTGCTGGCCACATGGGTGGCAAAAATAATATACAGAGACTTATATTAGGTACAAATGCTGCTTGGCCAATGACTAGAGTTTCTCATCTGCTAGCTCAGTCTTAATTATCATAAATCTATATATTTTATAAGACTTTTCTTTTTAGATGCCAGCGACAAGCTTCCTGTCTTCCCTGGCTCCCACGGTAACTCTGGAGGAAGAGAGAAGGGGCCCACTTCCTTCTTGCCTTGTTTATATATGAGTCTCCCTACTATGTCACTTCCTGCCCAGATCACCACTTCTTTACTACATTTCACAGAAACATCATTGACTGTCAGTCCTGCCAAATTTGCTGCCTCATTGGCCAAAGAGTACTTTATTTATCATCCAATAAGAGAAACATACACAGAAGCATTTCCCCCATCAGGTCTGCAATTGTCTCAGGCTACATTGAGCCTTGGTCTGTCTGTGTGTCTCTTTGTCTTTTCAGTTTCTCACAATCTCTCAATCACTCACTGACTTTATCTCTATGTATCTCTGTCTCTCACTGTCTCTGTCTCTTTGTATATGTCTCTACACCCTGGGTGGGAGTCTACAACTCTACCTGCTTTTCACAGGGCCTGTCTGCTACAATGAAACTTATTCTCTCTCTCTCTCTCTCTCTCTCTCTCTCTCTCTCTCTCTCTCTCCCTCTCTCCCTCAGTCTCTGGCCCTCTGTCTTTGCTGCTCCAACCTGGGGAAAACCTGCAGCTGTACTTGCTCTGGACTGTCTCCACCAAACTGAGCCTTAGTCTGTCAATCTCTCTCTCTCTCTCTCTCTCTCTCTCTCTCTCTCTCTCTCTCTCTCTCTCTGTGTGTGTGTGTGTGTGTGTGTGTCTGTGTGTGTGTCTGTGTATGTCTCCCTGGCAGAGTACTGAAGAGTATGCTAAAAGTCTCTACAATGGCAAAATTAAAGTGCTTTTTATTGTCCTAAAGATACCCTTCACTTTCCAAAATATGAATGCTTTCAGCCAAGTTGCTACTATAATAAAGAGGCAGTTGGTGTATCTCAAATTTATATTTTTCTCAAATCCAAAGGATTCGTGTATGTTCCTGGGAGCTGAATGGGACCCATGCAAACATATCCATAGAATCACTTCAGATAAATAGTATTCATCTCTCCATGGTCCCTCATTCTTTTTCTCCTCATCTGGGATCTCTCCCTCAGGGAAATGCTCCCTCATCTAACCATACTCCCCTCTATTTCCAGGACTTATGAAACATTTTTTTCTAAACTTAACCTCATGTCCTACACTGCTGCCATCTATTGATATCTAGGAGGACCCAGTGAGTTCCACACATCCTGGAATGTGGTGGAGCAACCAGCTACTCCAGGATGCGGTAGTACCCCCAAATTCTTGGGTCCCCAAAGATGATAAACACCCCTACATCAGCGGAAAGCAGTCTTGAGAACTCGGAATCATTATTCCCTAAGTTGCCAAGTCTAACATCCCAACTTTCAATAATCAGTGAAGGGGGGAATGAAAGGTACCTCCCTCAGGCTGGCCTGCCCAAGTAACCTGGAAGGATGCACTTACTCCTGAATTAATCTGTTCAGTCCAGGGTTCCATGGGTACTAAATCTGTAGGCAGGTTTAAAGTGCCCCTTTAAAAGACAGATCCCTACCCACTTTTGATCTCTCTCTCTCTCTCTCTTTCTCTCTCTCTCTCAACTTCCACTTCCTCCCAGCTTTCTTTTCTCTGATCTTCCTCTGACCCTCTTCGTATCTTCTTCTGTCTCTCCCACTCACCCACTTCCAACCTGATAGAAATTCTTCGGTTCATGGACTTTCTTAGGTTAGTGTTCCATTGCTCAGGGTTCCATCTCCATAGGGAGCTTTCCACTTTCATTTTAACAAAAGTCCAATACTCGGCCAGGGAGCCTCTCTCTCTGTGACCAGTCTCCTTGACCATGCTCAGGTGAGTGGGAAACCCCAAATATATTTTTCTTTGACTTACCAACCAGTGAAACACTCCTTCAGGTTGGTGTGTTTCCCAAAGATGAGGTCCACCAACACATTTGCTGAATCACCTGTGTGTTTTGGCTTTATGCACTTTCTTCCCTCCTCTTTTTGTACCCCTGTGTCAACTAGAATGCACATTTTTCTTCTGCCCTTGGCCATGAGTATGTGCTCACTTTGAGTTCTGAGATAGTGGGTACTGAGCCTCTTTTGGCCTCCCCCATGGGAAATATCTTATGTTTAAGGGATCTTTTCTCTTACTGTTACCATGGAAAAACTGTTCAAAGGCTTTGGGGGAGGAAAGTCATCTTCCCTAAGAAGTACAACAATGGACTAAGAAAATGAAAAGACTCACATTACCGAATAAAATGTCATTTTTTTTTCATGGTAAGCTTCCTCCGGGAAGGTTTACATTGTATTTCTCATATTAGGCTGAAGGATCTTTGGACTTCAGCTACTTGGTTTCATGAGATGATGTCAGCAGCAGGACATATTTCATTAGGCAGAAGCACCATCCTCCATGTTTATGGTGGTAGCCTGCAGCTGTACCTGGTCTGCACTTGTGTTACCGTACACTGAGCCTTGGTCTGTCTGTGTGTCTGCCTGTCTGTCTTTTCAGTCTCTCTATCACTCACTGTCTCTGTCTCTATGTATCTCTGTCTCTCAATGTTTCTGTCTCTCTGTCTTTGACTCTGCAGCCTGGGTGTGCTTCAGCAACTCTATCTGCTTTGCCCTCTGCCTGCCTGATACACTGAGCCATAGTCTCTCTCTCTCTCTCTCTCTCTCTCTCTCTTTCTCTCTCTCTCTCTCACTCTCTCTCTCTCGTCTCTCTGTCTATCTAATTGTATCTGTCTCTCTTTGCATGTAATATTCCAGTACTGCTCTGGACCTCCACTAAGTATTGGTATGTCTGTTCCGTTCTCTGTCTCTGTCTTTTCTCATAGTCATTTACTGTCCCTCACTCTCTGTGTCCCTGTCTTTGCATCTGGCAACCTGGTTGAATATCTGCAGCTTCTTCTCTGAACTGGTCTCCACCAAATGTGATTATTTGTCTGTATGTCCGTCTGTATGTCTATCTCTGTGTGTGAATATCTCTGTTTCAGAGTACTGAACATCAGGCTAAACCACACTATGATAACAAAATTAAGGTGCTTTTTATTGTCCTAAAGATATCCTGTGCTTTCCAAAATGTGAATGCTTTCAGCCAAGTCACTTCTACCACAAAAAGGCTGCTGATGTGTCTCAAATTTATGTTTTTCACAAACCCAAAGCATTCATGTACCTTCCAGGAAGCTGACTCCTACCAATGCATACACTTTCAAAGATTCACTGCAAACAAATAGTATTCAGTGTCTTGTGTGGACCCAGACTCCCTTCCTCTTCATCTGGAACCTCTTCCTTGGGACCCCTTCCCACATCGTTCCACCCTCCTCTCTTATAACAGGACAGCAGAAACATTGTTTTTTCTTTTACTAATCTTAACCTAATCTCCTATACTGCTGACACCTGGAGAGATCTATGAGGCTGCAGAGAGTGCCACACAGCCTGTACTGGCCCAGCCCAACCAGATATTTCAGGAATTAGTTGTTCCCCAATATTCTCTTGTCCTCCAAAGATGGCCAATGGTACCTACAACAGAAAGAAGGAGTCTTGAGAATGCAACATCGTTATTCCAAAAGTGCCAAGTCTAACACCCCAAGTTTCAATAATCAATGTAGTAGGGAATGAAAGTCCTGGGGTCAGGCTGGCCTACCTTGGTCACCTGGCAGGATGCTCCCAGGTGGTACTCTCCTCATCCCAGGATTCTGTGGGTACTAAGTGTGGAGGCAGGTTTAAAGGACCACTTTTAAAAATGGACTCAACCCACTCATGCTTTTCATCTCTCTCTCTCTTTCCTTCATCTTCCAATCTTCTCTCTGCTGTCTGCTTTTCCTCTTTCCATCTTTGTCTCTTCTCCTGTCTCCCCCACTCTAGCTTTCCCTCTCTGTCAGAAATTCTGTGGTTCATGTACTTTCTATGGTTCCTGTTCCATTGCTCAGGGTTCCATCTCCATATCAAGCTTTCCCATTCCACATAAATAATAGACCAACAGTGGAGCAGTGAAAACCACAGAGAACTCTCTCTGTGAAGTCTCTGCCTGACCACAGTGATGTAAGCCACAAACTGCAGAGACGTTTTTTCTCAGAACAACCAGCCTGTTAGATGTCAGGTCGGTATGTTTCCCAAGGATGAGGTCTACCATGACATTTGGTGACTCACCTGGGTTTTTCAGCTTTAAGCAGTCTCTTCCCATTGCTTTCAAACAGCTGTGTCACGTTGACTATTCGGGCATTTTTTGTTATGCCCTTGAATGTGAATTCCATCTGACTCCAAGTTTTGAGATGTCGGTACCTAGCTTCCTTCTTCCTTGCCAATGGGAAATACACATTCGGTTTAAAGTATCCTTCCGGTAACAATTACCGTGGAAAACTATTCAAATACTTTTTTCTATGGATGTCATCTTCTATAATAAGTACAATAAAGTACTAAGAAAATGCAGAGACTCACATATTACCAAACCAAAGTTGAGTTTTTCATGGTTAGCTTCGTCCAGGAAGGTTTAAATTCCATTTCTTAGATGAGACAGAGGGATCATTGGACTGCAGCTACTTGGTTGCACGAGTTGATTTCAGCAGCAGGACAGAGTTCATTAGGTAGAGATGACATCCTCCATGGGTATGGGAGAATCTTGCAGCTGTACCTGGTCTGCACTTGTTTCACCCTCCACTGAGCCTCGGACTTCCTGTGTGTCTGTATGTCTGTTTGTCTGTCTTTTTGGTCTCTCAGTCTCTATTACTCACTGTCTCTGTCTCTGTGTATCTCTGTCTCTCCTTTTCTCTGTGTATCTGTCTTTGCCTCTGCAGCCTGGGTGGGAGTCTGCAACTCTACCTGCTTTGTCCTGGGCTTGCCTGTAGCACTGAGCCTCTCTCTCTCTCTCTCTCTCTCTCTCTCTCTCTCTCTCTCTCTCTCACACACACACACACACATACACACATCTCCCAATCTCTCTCTTTCTCTCTTTGTCTGTCTCTCTGTTTCTTTCTCTGTCTCTCTCTGCATGTGATATTCCAATACTTCTCTAGGCCTCCACTGAGCATTGCTCTGTCTGTCTCTGTCTCTGTCTCTGTCTCTGTCTTTATCTCATTTTCATTCCCTGTCTCTCAGTCTCTCTGTCGCTATTTATTTGTATCTGCTGCCTGGGTAAAAACCTGCAGCTGTACCTTCTCTGGACTGCTCTCCACCAAAATTGAGCCTTTGTCTTCCTGTTTGCATGTCTCCATGTGTGTGTGTGTGTGTCTGTCTCTGTGTTAAAGTACTAAACAGCATGGTAAACAATACTATGATGGAAAAATTAAAGTGCTTTTTTATTGTCCTAAAAGTATCCTTTGTTTGCCAAAATGTAATTGCTTTCATCCAAGTCACTTCTACCATGAAGAGGCTGCTGATGTTTCTCAAATTTAAGTTTTTTGAAAACCCAAAGAATTCGTGTACATTCTAGAGAGCTGAATCCTTCCAATTCAGACAGTTTCAAAGATTCAATTCAGATAAATAATATCCAGCCACTTCGTGGACCCAAACTCCCTCCTCATCTGGAACCTCTTCCTCAGGAAACCCTCTCTCATCAGACCATCCTCTGCTCTGATAACAGGACTTCAGAAAGATTTTTGTTACTAAACTTAACCTCATCTCCTACACTGCTGAAATCTGGCAAGGTCAAAGAAGCACCAGAATGTGCCACACAGTCTGGATAGTGGGGGAGCAACCAGATACTTCAGAAATTGGTATTACCCCAACATTCTTGAGTCCCCCCAAATGGCTAATGCCCCGTATATAAGCAGGAAACAGTCATGAGAACTCAACATCCTAATTCCCCACACTGCCAAGTCTAACACCCAAACTTTAATAATCAGTGAAGGTGGGGATGAGGTCCTGGCATCAGGCTGGCCTACCCTGGTTATCCTGAAGGATGCACTCAGGTGTTACTCTTGTCAGCCTGCAGGAAGGTTTAAAGTACACCTTTAAAGACAGACGCTGACTAACTCATGCTCACTTATTCTCTTTCTCCTTGGCTCTTTCTCTCTTACCTTGCTCTTCCTTGCTGCTCTCTTCTCTCTACCCTTGCTCTTACTCTCGTAATCTCTTCTCCTGTCTACCCCACTCTCTCTCTCCCACCCTTTCAGAAACACTATGGTTGATGCACTCTATGATTCGTGTTCGATTGCTCAGGGTTCCATCTCCATAGCAATCTTTCCTCTTCCACATAAACCAAATACCATCACTGGAGCAGTGAAAACCAGGGAGGCTCTCTCTGTGAGCTATCTGCCCACGCATGCTCCTTGGAGCAGGATACCTCAGAGATCTTTTTCTCAGACCAACCAACAGGTTAAATACCACAGGTCGGTATGTTTCCCAAGGATGGGGTCCAACACCACATTCAGCTTTAAGCCTTCGGCACTTTCTTCCTACTGCTTTTCAGACACCTGTTTTTCCGTGACTTTTCAGGAAACTTCTTTCTGTTCTGCGCTGTGAATTCAGCATGAATCCGAGTTTTGAGATTGTTACTATCTAGGTTCCTTCGTCCTCGCTCATGGGAGCTACATCTTTTGTTTAAAGGATCCTTCTGGTTACTGTTACCATTGAAAAAATGTTCAAAGACTTTTGTGGATGAACGTCACCTTCCCTGCAAAGTACAAAAATGGACAAAGAAACTGAAAAAACTCACATTTACCCAACAATATATGAGTTTTCCATTGTTAGCTTCCTCCAGCAAGGTTTAAATTCCATTTAATGTATAATTGTATAATAGAAACGCAGCTACTTGGTTGCAGGAGATGACATCTCCATCAGGACAGAGTTCGTTAGGCAAAGACCTTATCCTCCATGAATGTGTGGGAGCCTTCAGAGCTGTTCCTGGTATGCACTGGTCTCACCCTAAAATGATCTTTGGTCTATCTTTCTGTCTGTCTCTCTCTATCCCTCACTGTCTTTATCTTGTGTGTCTTTGTCTCTCATCTCTGCAGCATGAGTGTGATCCTGCAACTCTACCTGATCTCACTTCGCCTGCCTACTTCACTGAGTCTTTTTTTCTGTCTTTGTCTCTGTCTCTGTCTGTATGTGATACTCCAGTACTACTCTTGGTCGATACTGAGTCTTTGTATGTTTCTCTCTCTGTCTGTCTCTTTCTCTTTTTCTGTGACTCTGTATCACAATTTCACTCACTGCCTCTCAATATCTCTTTCTCTCTGTTTTATCTCTGAAGCCTGGGTGAAAACCTGCAGCTGTACCTGGTCTGGACTTGTCTCCACCTGAACTGAGCCTTGGTCTGTCTGTCTCTGTCTGTCTCAGTCTCTTTGTCTCAGTCTGTATGTGTATGTCTCTCACTGTCGCTGTCTCTTTGTGTCTGTCTCTGTCTATGCAGCCCGGGTTAGAGCCTGTAGCTATTAATTAATTTGTACAACAGACCACTTCCTGAACATAACATTAGCACAGAATCTGATTGACGTTTCAGTAATTGGGCCTCCTGAAACTGAGTAGATTCTGTAAGCCAAATACACAGTCAACAAGACAAGACAGCAGCTCACAGACTGGGAAAAATATCTTCACCATCCCTACATCTATCCAGTTTCTAAAATATCCAGAGAACTGAATAAACTAGTCACTACAACAGGAAACAATTAAAAAGTGGGGTATAGAACTATTATAGGATACACAATATGGTTTTCCTTCTTATGGAAGATTAAATCTACTAATAATAGACATGCACATATCCTTTACGAGCTATACTTAGTGAGACTAGATTCCCTCATGTTTGTTAACAGTTCCAGTTGCTTGGAAATGCCCAAATCTTTTGTCTACACTGCTGTCATCTGTTGAGGTCTAGGAGACCCAAGTGAGATATACCTGGACGGTCCAAGGAAAGAACAAACAGATACTCCAGGATGTGCTGGTACCACAACATTCTCAGGTCCCCAATGTCCTCTTCAGCAGGATGCAATCTAGAGAACATGATATCCTTATTCCCTAAATTGCCATTTTAACCGCCCCAACAATAAGTATTCATTGAATGTAAGAATGAAATGTGCTGGCATCAGGCTGGCCTGTACAAGGCACCTGGCATGATACACTCATTCAGGCAGTATTCTGTTCAGTCCAGCTTTCAGTGTTACTAAGTCTTCAGGCCGCATTAAAACACCCAGGTAAAAGACAGAGCCAGACTCACATATGTTCTCTAAGTCTCTCTCTCTCTCTCTCTCTCTCTCTCTCTCTCTCTCTCTCTCTCTCTCTCCTTTCTCTCTGTCTCCCTCTCTCTGTCACCTTCCAGTTCCTATCTGTTATTTGCTTTGCTATGAATCTGACACTCTTCATCTTTTCTCCTCTCTAACCAACTCACCGTCTCCCAACCTGTCTGAAATCTCAAATCAAGTACTTTAATAGGTAGATGTTCCATTGCTCAGTGTTCTGTTTCCATTTTGTACTTTCCCCTTCAGTGTATACAAAAGACCCACACAATGGATGAGAAAACCATGGAGGGCCTCTCTCTGTGACCTCTCACTATGCCCATGGTTTAATAATTGGGAATCCGCAGAGATCATTCTCTTGGACTGAACAAACTATGAGACACCCCTTCAGGTCAGTGTTTATGCCAGGGATGAGGTTCAACACCACATTCACTGAATCATTGGTGTTCTCAGGATTATGCCTTCGGCAGTTTCTTCCCTGCAATAATAGGTATTCTGGGTCGACTTGAATGTTCATTCATTTTGTTCTGCCTTTGGCCATGAGTTCAAGCTGACTCTGAGTTCTGAGATTAGGAGTACAAAGACTTCTTCGGCCTAACCCATGGGAAATACATCTTATGATTGAGGCATACATCCGGTTACTGTTACCTAAGAAAAACTGTTCAAATGATTTTAAGGATGAATGTCCTTAAGGAATATTCCCCAGATTGTGCACTAATGGAGGAAGAAAATTGAAAGACACACATTATTGATGGAAATTTGAGTTTTAGCTTCTTCCAGGAAGGTTTAAATTCCATATCTTAGATTAGAATGAAGGATCATTGGAATCCAGGTACTTGGTTGCATTAAATGATGTAAGAAGCAGCAGAGTTCATGGGGCAGAGACAGTACAGTCTTTGAGTATGAGAGGACCCACCCTTGGATATGGTATTCACATATCTCAGCCTACACTAACCTTTGGTTTGCCTGTGTGTATCTCTGTCTGTATATTTGAAATTTCAACTCTAATTCTCTATCACTCTCTGTCACTGTCTCTCTGTGTATGTCCCTTCACACTGGTGGGATGCCAGCTATACCTCTACATGAATTGCACTGGAACTGCCTGCTAGCTGTGCCCCCTCTCTGTCTCTCTGTCTCTCTCTTGATCTCACTGTCTCCCAATCCCAATCTCTCACTCTTTCTCTGGCTTTCTGTCTCTCCCTCTTCATCCTGGATGAATACCAGACGCTCTGGACTTGCTCAAGACTGTCTTTATGTGTCTCCCTTGATGTGTGTGTTTCTCTCTCTCTGTGTTAGAGTTTTGAAGAGCATACTAAACCACTCTAAAATAGCAAAATTAAGGAGATTTTTATTGTCCTATAGATTCCCTTCTTTTTTAAACATGTGAATGCTTTCAGCCAAGTTGTTTGTATCAAAAGAAGGCAGGTAATGTGTCTCCAATTTATGTTTTATGCACACCCAATGTTTTCTTGCAAGTTCCAGTGAGCTAAATGGCACCCATGCAAAAAGGTCCAAAGATTCATTCCAGATAACTTGTATCCATTCCCACAATGATCCCAGATTCATCTCCTCTTCATCTGGTACCTTTCCCTAGGAAAACTCTCCATCATTTAACCATGCAACCCTCTGTCACCTGGACTTAAGAAATATTTTGTCTTCTAAATTTAACATCATCTCATACACTGCTGAAATCTGTCAAGCCCTAGGATGCCCAAGACTGAGCCAAACATTCTGGAAATACATGGAGCAACATATACTCCAGGCAGTGTTAGTACCCCAATATTCTCAGTGTCCCCAAATATGTTCAATGACATTTCATCAAAAAGAAGCAGTCTTGAAAACTCGACATCATTATTCCCAAAGTTGAATAGTTTAAGACATCAAATTTCCATAATAAATGAATGTGGGTATGATGATCCTGGCATCTGTACTGCCCATGAAACCTGGAAGGGTGCATTCACTCAGTAAGTACTCTATACAGTCCAGGGTTCCATGGTTAATAAGTTTGCAGGCAGGGGTATAGGACCCTTTAAAAGTCAGATACCTATTTACATTAATGCATTAGTCTCTCTGTCAGTTTCCAATTCCTCTCTGCTATCTTTTCTCTGGTATCTTCCTCTGACCCTCTTCATCTCTTCTCCTGTCTCCCCCACTCACCCACTCCACCAATGTCAGAAAATCTAAAGTTCATGGACATTCGAAGATTCCTGTACCATTGCTCAGGATTCCTTCTTCATAGCGAGCTTTCCCCTTCCATGTATACAAATGACCAACTATGGAGCAGGCAAAGCAATGGAGGCTCGCTCTCTGTGAACTCTCTTCATACCCAGGCTCAGTAGAGTGGGTCATCGCAGAGATATGTTCTGGAGCTGACCAAATCCTGAAACAACCCATGAGGACAGTGTGTTTCCCAAGGTGAGTTCCACCACCACATTTGCTGAATCACCTATGGGTTTGGGAGTTTCTTCTCTTACGACTTTGGGAGTTTCTTCTCTCCACTGTTCGGACCCCTGTGTCGTCTCAAAGGTTCAGGCATGTTTTGTTCCAAAATTGTCGATTAGTTAAGGCTGACACCGTCTTCTGAGATGTTGAGTACAGAGCCTCCTTCAGCCACCCCCATTGGAATTACATCTTATATTTACAGGAATCTAGCTGCTTCTGTTACCATGGAAAAACTCTTCAATGCCATTTAGTGGAGCAAAGTCAAATACCCTAAGATATATATTAGTGAACTACGAAAATGAAATGAATCACATTATTGCAAAAAAGGTGAGATTTCCATGGTTATCTTATTCAAGGAAAGTTTAAATTCCATTTCTTAGATTGGATTGAAAGATCATTATACTGCAGATAGTTGGTTTCATGAAATGATGTCAGCAGTAGGACAGAGTTCATAAGGCAGAGACAGCTTTCTCCATGAGTATGTTGGGAGCCTGCCTCTGGATGAAAACTGCACTTATCCTAGCCTACACTAAGCCTTGGACTTTCTGTGTGTCTGTCTGTCTTTCATTCTCTACCTCTCTCTCTCTCATCACCGTCCCTATGTCTTTCTCTGTGTATCTCTGTCTCTCATTGTCTGAGTCTCTGCAAATATGTCTCTACAGCCTGGGTGGGAATCTATATTTCTAACTGCTTTGTAATGTGTTTGCCTGCAAAACCAATGTCTCTCCCTCCCCTCTCTCTCTCTCTGCCTTTCATCTTCCATTTCCTATCTGCTATCTGCTCTTTGCTATTTCTCTGACCCTCTTCGCATCATATATATATATATATATATATATATATATTATATATATTATATCAGTCTAGTCCTCTGTTTTTGCCTCTACACCCTGAATGAATACCCGAAGCTGTACTTATTCTGGACTGGTCTCCACAAAAACTGAGCTTTTATCTGTCTGTTTGTATGTTCTCTCTCTCTCTCTCTCTCTCTCTCTCTCTCTCTCTCTCTCTGTGTGTGTGTGTGTGTGTGTGTGTGTGTGTGTGTGTGTGTGTGTGTTTGTATCTGTTTCTGTGTCTAAGCACTGAAGAGCATGCTAAACCTCTCTACAATGGCAAAATTAAGGTGCTTTTTTATTTTCCAAAAACTACACTTTCCATTTCAAAATGAGAATGCTTTCAGACAAGTCGCTTCTATAATAAGGAGGCAGCTGATGTGTCTCCAACTTATGTTATTGGTAAAACCAAAATATCCCTTTAATTTCCAGGGATCTGAATGGGACCCATGCAAACAGGTCCAAAGATGCACTCCAGAAAAATAATATTCAGCCTCTCTATGATCTCAAATTCCTTTCTTCATCATCTGTGATCTCTCTTTCTAGAATCACTCCATCATCTGTCCATTCACCAATATGATACAGGACATCAGAAACACTTTTGTTTCTAAACCTAACTTCATCTCCTACACTGCTGACATAAGGCGAATTACTAGAGACCCGAGTGAGGGCTACCTGTCCTTTGCAAGGAAGGTCCAGACAGATACTCCAGGATGTGGTAGTACCATAACATTCTCAGGTCCCCAATAATGGTTAATGCCCTACTTCAGCAGGATGCAATCTTGAGAACTTGATATCCTTTATCTAAATTGCCATTTGTAACACCCCAACATTCAGTATTCAGGGAAAGTAGGAATGAAAGGTGCAGGCATCAGGCTGGCCTGTCCAAGGCACCTGGCATGATGCACTCAATCAGGCAGTACTCTATTCAGTCCAGCTTTCAATGTTTCTAAGTCTGCAGGCAGCTTTCATGGACTACGTTAAAAGGGAGATGCAGACACACTTATGCTCTCATATTCTCTCTCTCTCTCTCTCTCTCTCTCTCTTTCTCTCTCTCTCTCTCTCTCTTCTCCTCTTGTCTCCACTCACTCTCTCCTAACCTATCTGATGTCCATGGTTCATGGAATTTCATAGGTAGGTTTTCCCTTGCTCGGTGTTCAGTTTCTATTTGGTTGTTTCCCCATTCGATGTGCACAAAATACCAACGATTTTGCTGAGAAAGCCATGTAGGATCTCTCTCTGTGATCTCTCACAGTGGCCATGCTTGGATGATCGGGAATGAGCAGAGATCTTTTTCTCAGACTGACCAAACTGTTAAGAACCCCTTTAGTTTGGTATGTATGCCAAGGCTGATTTCCAACAACACATTTGCTGAATCATTTGTGCTTTCAGCATTATGATTTCAGAAGTTTCTCCCCTCCAATATTAGGTATTCTGTGTCATCTTGAATGTTCAGGCATTTTGTTCTTCCCTTGCCCATGACTTCATGCTGACTCTGAGTTCTGAGTTCGGGAGTACTAATCCTTTTGGTCCTGGCCCATGGGAAATCCATCTTATTATTAAGGCATCCTTCAGGTTAACGTAACCTTAGAACAACTGTTCAAATGCTTCAATGGAGGAATGTCAAATACCCCAGGATGTTCATTAATGGACTAACAAAATGAAAAGACATACATTACTGAATTAAATTTGAGTTTTGCATGGTAGCTTATTTCTGGAAGATTTAAAATATGTATCATAGAATAGATTCAAGGATCATTGGACCACAGATACTTTGGTGTACCAAATGATGTCAGAAGCATGACAGATTATATGAGGCAGAGGCAGCATCATCCATGATAGGACCCACCCATGAACCTTGTATACACATATCTCTGCCTACACTAACTTTTGGTTTTTCTGTTTGTCTCTCTGTCTGTTGTTTGAATTTTCATCTCTAACTCTCTATCACTCA
The DNA here is from genome assembly GCF_003668045.3 of Cricetulus griseus. Taxonomy (NCBI): domain Eukaryota; kingdom Metazoa; phylum Chordata; class Mammalia; order Rodentia; family Cricetidae; genus Cricetulus; species Cricetulus griseus. Next base: position 919,461 of record NW_023276919.1, read on the forward strand.
CTGTCACTCTCTCTCTCTCTCTGTATGTCCCTTCACCCTCATTGTCTGCTATAAATCTACCTGAATTGATCTGGACCTGCCTTCTAACTGAGCCTCTCACTGTCTCTCTCTCTCTCTCTCTCTCTTTCTTTATCTATCTCTCTGCCTCTCTCCCAGTCTCTTACACTCTCTCTGTCCTTCTGTCTTTTCTTCAGCAAACTGGATGAATACAGGTAGCTCGGGAATTGCTCAGGAATGTACTCTACCAATGCCGATCCTTTTGTCTCTTTCTGTATGTGTCTCCTTTGCTGTCTGTGTTTCTTTATCTGTCAGAGTATTGAAGAGCGTGATAACCACAGTAGAATAGCATCTTAAAGGTGCTTTTTTTATTGTGCTAAAGAAACACTTCTTTTTCAAACATGTGAATGCTTTCAGCCAAGGTGCTTGTATCAAAATGTCAGCTAATATGTCTCCAATTTATGTTTGTGGCAACCCAAAGTTTTCCTGTAAGTTCCAGGGAACTGAATGTGACCCATGCAAAGAGGTCCAAAGATCACTCCAGATAAATAATACTCATTCCCTCTATGATCCCAGATTCCTCTGCTAAACAACTTGTACCTATTCTTTAGAAAAACCTTCATCATATGACCATGCAAACCTCTGTCTCAAAGAGTTAAGTAATACTTGTTTTCTAAACTTAACTTCATCTCCTCTACATCTGACATATACAGAGGTGTGGATTCTCAAAATAGAGCCACACATTCTGGAAATCCCTGAGGCAACCAGGTTCTCCAGGATGTGATAGTACCCCATTATTCTCAGGGCACCCGAAGCTGGTCAATGCCATTTCTTCGAAAAGAATCCGACTTGAGAACTCGACATCGTTATACCCAATGTTGCCAAGCTTAAGACCCCAAATTTCCATGATAAATGAAGGTGGGAATGAAGGTCTTGTCATCTGTCCTGCTCATGAAAACCAGAAGGGTGCACTCACTCAGAAGGACTCTGTTCAGTCCAGGATTCCATGGGTAATAATTCTGCAGCCAGGGTTATAGGTCCCTTTAAAAGACAGATCCCTACCCACAGCTAATGCATTATTCTCTCTTTCACTTTCCAAGTCCTGTCTGGTATCTTCTCTCTGGTATCTTCCTTTGAACCTCTTCATCTCTTCTCCTGTCTCCCCCACTCACCCTCTCCAACCAAGTCAGAAAATCTAAAGTTCAGGGACTTTCTAAGATTCCTGTGCCATTGCTCAGGGATTCCATCTCCATAGCGAGCTTTCCCCTTCCAGGTAAACAAATGAACAACTCTGGAGCAGTATAAGCCACGGATGCTCTCTGTCTCTGGGAACACACTTCATACCCAGGCTCAGTTTATCGTGACATTGCAGAGTTATTTTCTGGAGCTGACCAAATGCTGAAACACCCCAAGAAGGCAGTGTGTTTCCCAACGTAGAGATCCACCAAAGCATTGGCTGAGTCTCCTGTGGGTTTCAGACTCAGGAAATTGGGTGTTTCAACCTTCCCCTGCTCAGACAACTGTGTCGTCTCAACGGTTCAGGTATTTTTTGTTCCACAATTGTCGATGAATTAATACACTGACACTGTCTTCTGAGATGTTGGGTACCGTGCCTCCTTCAGTCACCCCCATTGGAAGTGCATCTTATGTTTGAGGGAATCTAGCTGCTACTGTTACTGCGGAAAACTGTTCAATGCCATTTTGTGGAACAATATCAAATACCCTAAGAAGTACATGAATGGACTAAGAGAACGAAAGGAATCACATTACTGTGAAAAAGATGAGTTTTCCATGGTTAGCTTCTTCAGGAAGGTTTAAATTCCATTTTGTAGATTAGATTGAAATATCATGTGACTGCATCTACTTGGGTGCAAGAGATGATATCAGCAGCAGGACTGATTTCATTAAGCAGAGACAACTTCTTCCATGAATAAGTTGGTAGCCAGCCTCTGGATGATTAATGCACTTATCTAAGCCTACATTAAGCCTTGGCCTTTCTGTGTGCTGTCTGTCATATCATTCTCTGTCTCTCTAGGACTCACTGTCTCTGTATCTATCTCTGTGTATCTCTGTCTCTCAGGCACCTGGTTTTATGCACTCACTCAGGCAGTCCTCTGTCAATTCAGGCTTCCATGATTACTAAGTCTGCAAGCAGCTTTAAAGGACCCTGTTAAAAGACACGTCCTGGCCCACTTGACCTCTCTTATTCTCTCTCTCTCTCTCTCTCTCTCTCTCTCTCTCTCTCTCACTCTCTCTCTCTCTCTCTCTCTCTCTCTCTCTCTCTCTCTCTCTCTCTCTCTCGCTCTCTATTCCAGTCTCTCACCCTCTCTCTGGCCTTCTGTCTTTGCCTCTGCAAGGTGGATTAATAGCAGCAGTTCTAAATTTGCTCAGGACTATTCTCTTCCAAATCTTATGCTTTTGTGTGTCTGTTTGCATGTGTTTCTCTTGCTGTGTGTGTTTCTTTCCCTGTCAGAGTATTGAAGAGCATGCCAAACGACTCTAAAATGGTAAAATTAAGGTGATTTTTGTCCTATAGATACCCTTCTTTTCAAACATGTGAATGCTTTCAGTCAAGTTGCTTGTATCAAAAAAGGCAGCTGATGTGTCTCCAATTCATGTTTTTGGCAAACCCAAAGTGTTCATGTAAGTACCAGTGAGCTGAATGGGACCCATGCAAAAAGGTTCAAAGATTCATTCCAGACAAGTAGTATTCAGCCTCCCAAAGTTCTGAGGTTCCTCTCTTCCTCATCTGTTACTTCCCTGGGAAAACACTCCTTCATCTGACCATGCAATCCTCTGTTACCAGGACATGAGAGAAATATTTTGTTTTCTAAACTTAACCTCATCTCCTAAAGTGTTGACATCCCAAGACAGTGCCACACATTCTGGAAATTCTTGGAGCAAACAAGGACTCCAGTAAGTGGTAATACCCCACTATTCCCAGGGCCCTGAAAGTTGGTCAATGCCATTTCATCACAAAGAAAGAGTCTTGAGTACTCAACATTGTTATCCCAATGTGGCCATGTCTGAGACCCCAAATTTCCATAATAAATTAAGGTGGGAATGTAGGTCATGGCATCTGTATACCTGCCCATGACATTTGGAAGGCTGCACTCACTCAGCCAGAGCTCTATTCAGTCCAGGGTTCCATGGGTAATAGGTCTGCATGCAGGGTAATAGGACCCTGCAAAAGACAGATCACTTCCCACCACTGATTTATCATTCTCACTGTAACCTTCCAATTAGTCTCTGCTTTCTTCTCTCTGTTTTCTTTCTCTGACACACTTCATCTTTTCTCCTGTCTCCCCCTCACCCTCTCCATCCATGTCAGAAAAATTATAGTTCATGGACATTCTTAGATTGCTGGTCCATTGCTCAGGTTTCCCTCTCCATACAGTGATTTCCCTTTCCACGTAAACAAATGACCATCTCTGGTGCTATGAAAGCCATAGAGTCTCTCTCTCTGTGAACTCTTTCCATACCCAGTGTCAGTTGAGCGATACATTGCAGAGACCATTTTCTGGTATTGATCAAACATTGAAATACCCCATGAGGTCGGGGTGAATCCCAAGGAAGAGATCTACCACCACATTTGCTGAATCACATGTGTGTATCAGATTCACAACTTTGGGAGTTTCTTTGCTCCACTTTTCAGACGCCTGCATCATCTCATTGGTTCGTGCACTATTTGTTCCAGAATTGTTGATGTGTTAAGGCTGACTCTGTCTTCTGAGATTTTGGGTACCGAGCATCCCTCAGCACCCTCCATGGGAATTACATCTTATGTTTAAGGGAATCTAGTTGCTACTGTTACCATGGAAAAACCTTTCAATGTTGTTCGGCAATGGACTCTGAAATGCTGAAGCCCAGTGGCATTTTTGCATACATATGGTGGCCCAGGATCGACAGCAAGTTCCTCTCTGGGATCTGACACACCGAGAACCAGTGGCAATTCTCTGTCCTTTCGCTGGCCCAGATAGGCCAGGCGATGTTTTTGGATCTATTCATTGTCATTGCTTAGAGTCATATAACACCAGTGATCTGTGCACTGGACCCAGTTTTGGAAGCGAGATCCTACACACAAACACCCAGTGGCAGTTCTTTGTCCATCTGCTGGCCCAGTTAGGCCTGGTAATATTTCTGGTTGCATTTGTTGTCACTGCTTAGAGTGATCTGACACCATTGATCTTTGCTCCTTATAGGAGAGCGGCTGAGGGTTTTGAAAGGCCAAGGCCCAGTGGCAGCTCTGTGTTTATCTGCCAGCACAGGATCTGAGTTCAGAAACGGGTTCTAAAACACCGAGGCACAGTGGCAGTTCTGTGTCCATCTGCTGGCGCAGGTGTGCAAGGTTATGTTTCTGGTTACATTCATCGTCACTGCTTAGAGTCATTTGACACCAATGATTTGTGCAACTGATCTGAGTTTGTTGGCATTCTCCGACAAGCCGAGGACCAGTGGAATTTCTGTGTCCATCTGCCAGCCCAAGATCCAATTTCAGCAGCAGGCTATGGAACACCAAGTCCCATTGGCATTTCTGTGTCCATGTGACAGACCCCAGAGTCAAGGGGTATTTCTGCTTCCTGTTGTAGTCACTGGTTAGAGTCATCTGATGCCAGTGATCATTGCTCCTGATCAAAGATCGGCTCCGGGCTCAGATACAACAATGCTTGTGGCAGGTCTGAATCCATATAGTAGCTCAGGATCCGAGTTCGTCAGCCGCCTCCAAAACGCAGAGGCCCAGTCGCAATTCTGGGTCCATCTGGTGGCCCATGGATGTCATGGGCTGTTTCTGTTTCTGTTCATCGTCATTGCTTAGAGAGATATAACACCAGTGATCTGTGCACTGGATCCAGTTTTGGAAGCGAGATCCTACAGTGGAAGTTCTTTTTACATCTATGGGCCCAGGTAGGCCAGGTGATATTTCTGGTTCCATTCATTGTCACTGCTTAGAGGCATCTGACACCATTGATCTTTGCTGCTGATATGTCAAGACCCATTGGCAGCTCTATACACCAAAGCCAAGTGGTAATTCTGCCTCCACCATCCAGGCCAGGAACCAAGTTTCGGAGCAGTAAAGGACACGCCAAAGCGCAATGGCAGTTCTGTGTCCATCTGAAGGCCCATGGAGGTCAGTGGCTGTTTCTGGTTCCATTGGTCGTTACTGCTTAGAATCATCTGACACCAGTGATCAGTACTCTGCATCCAAGTTCGGCGGTGGGCTCCAACAAGCCAAGGCAAAGTGGTAGTTCTGCCTCCATCTGCCAGCCCAGGATCAGAGTTTGTCAGTGAGCTCCAAATCCCAGTGGCAGTTCTGTGTCCATCTGCCAGCTCAGGTAATGCAGGTTCTGCTTCCTGTTCCATTCGTTGTCACTGCTTAGAGTCAACTGACACCAGAGATCTTTGCTCCTTATCCGAGTTCGGCTGTGGGCTCGGAAACTCCAATGCCCAGTGGCAGTTCTGAATCCATATGGTGGCCCAGGATCTGAGTTCATCAGCAGCCTTTCTAAAACGCCAAGTCCCAGTGGCAGTTCCGGGTCAATCTGAAGGCCCATGGAGGTCATGGGATGTTTCTGTTTCCATTCATCGTAATTTCTTAGAGTCATCTAACATCAGTGATCTTTCCTCCTGATCCAAGTTCGGTGGAGGCCTTGGACACGCTGAGGCCCATTGGCAGTTTTGCATACATATGCTGGCACAGGATCTGAGTCTGGTGGCAGTATATAACACCCTGAGGCCGAGTGGGTGTCCAGTGTCCATCTGTAGGCCTATGGCGGTCATGCGTTGTTTCTGCTTCCATTTGAACTCACTGCTGAGAGACATCTGACATCAGTAATTTGTGCACTGGATCCAGTTTTGGCAACGAGATCCTACACAGTGACGCCCAATGGCAGTTCTTTGTTCATCCGCCAGCTCAGGTAGATCAGGTGATGTTTCTGGTTCCATTCAACATTTCTGCTTTGAATTATCTGACACCAGGTATCTTGGCCCCTGATCAAAGTTCGGTGGTGGCCTTGGACACGCCAAGGTCCATTGGAAGTTCTGTATCATTTCAACGGCATTCTCTGACACACCAAGTCCCATTGGCATTTCTGTGTCCATCTTCCAGACCAGGGAGTCCAGGGTCTGTTTCTGCTTCATGTTTTACTTACTGGTTAGAGTCATCTGACACCAGTCTTCTGTGCGCCAGTACCAGGTTTGGCTGAGAGTTCCTATACACCAAGGCCCAGTGGTAATTCTGTGTCCTTTGCTGGCCCACGTGGCCAGGCAATGTTTCTGGTTCCATTTGTCATCACTGCTTAGAGTCATCTGACACCAGGGATCTGTGCTCTGGAACCGAGTTCAGGGGCAAGCACCTACACATCGATGCCCAGGGGCACTTCTGCATCCCTCTGCCTGCACAGGGTGTCCATGGGATCTTTCTGTTCCCATTCATTGTCATTATTTAGAGTCATCAGGCAACAGTGATCTGTGATCTGTATCTGAGTTCTGGGGCGAGCTCCTACATGTTGAGAAGCCAAGTGGCATTTCTGAGTCCGTATGTTGGCCATGATCCGAGTTTGGCGGTGGTATATGACACGCCGAGGCGCAGTGGGAGTCCAGTGTCCTTCTGCAGACACATGGAGGTCAGGGGCTTTTTCTGGTTCCAAAGGTCGTCACTGCTTATAGTCATCTAACATCCATGATCTGTGCACTGGATCCAGTTCTGGCAGAGACCCTAGGAACCGATGCCCAGTGGAAGTTCTTTGTTCATCTGCTGGACCAGGTAGGCCAGGTGATCTTTCCGGTTCCATTCATCGTCACTGCTTAGAGTCATCTGACACCAGTGATCTGGGCTATGGAACCAAGTTCGGCGCGGGCTCCAACAAGCTGAGGCCAAGTGGTAGTTCTGCCTCCACCTGCTAGCCCAGGATCAGAGTTCATCAGTGAGATCCAAAATGACGATTCCCAGTGGCAGTTCTGTGTCCATCTACTGGCCCAGGTAGTCCAGGGGCGGTTTCCATTCCATTCATAACCACTGATTAGAGTCATCTGACACCAGTGATCATAGCGCCTGATCCCAATTCGGCAGCAGGCTCCAATACACCGAGGAGTAGTTTCACATCCAAAAGGTGGCCCAGAATCTCAGTTCAGAGGAGGTATATGACACAATGAGGCACAGTGGCAGTTCTGCATCCATCTGCCGTCCCTGCATCCGAGTTATGTGGCAGGCTCCAACCCGAAAAGCATAGTTGCATTTCACTTTTTACCTGCCCACCCAGATCCAAGTTCGGTTCCAGTATCAAACACTATGAGGCCCAGTGGCAGTTTTGCATCCATCTTCCTTCCCTGAACCCAAGTTCTATGGTGGGCTCTGACATGCAAAAGCCCAGTTGCATTTCTGCCTCAATCTGCTGGTGCAAGATAGAAGTTCAGAGGCATTTCTGACACATTGAGGCCCAGTGGAAATTCTGAATCTATCTGCCTTCTCTGGATCCCAGTTCTGGGACAGGCTCTGACACGCCAAAGACAAGTGGCAGTTCTGCCTCCATCTCCCCACCCAGGATCTGATTTCTGCTTTGGGATTTGACAAGCCGAAGTCCAGTGGCAATTCTCCATCCATCCATTGGCCCGGGTAGGCCAGGGGATGTTTCTGGTTCCATTTGTTGTCACTGCTTAGAGTTTTCTGATACCAGTGATCTTTGCTCCCGATGCAAGTTGGGCGGCTGGCTCTGACACATCAAGGCCCAGTGTCAGTTCTAAACTTAACTTCATCTCCTCACTTGAGGTCAAGGAGACACAAGTGAGTGCTACCTGGCCTGTCCAAGAAAGGAACAAACAGATAGTCCAGGAAGTGGTACTACCACAACATTCTCCATTCCCCAATGTTGAACAATGCCCTAATTCAGCAGGATTCAATCTAGAGAACTAGGTATCCTTATTCCCTAAATTGCCATTTCTAACAACCCAACAATCAGTTTTCAGTGAAAGTAGGCATGAAAGGTGAAGGCATCAGGCTGGTCTGTCCAAGGCACCTGGCATGAATCAGTCACTCAGGCCATACTCTGTTCAGTTCAGCTTTCAGGGATACTAAGTCTGCAGGCCGCTTTAAAAGACCCAGTTAAAAGACAGATCACGACCCACTTATGTTCTCTTAGTCTCTCTCTGTCTCTCTGTCTCTGTCTTGAGCATCCAGGTAATCCAGATTGTGATAGCACCCAACTATTCTTAGGGCCCCCAAATTTGGTCAATTCCATGTCTTCAAAAAGAAGCAGACTTGAGAACTCGACATCTTTAATCCCAATGTTGCCAAGTTTATGACCCAAATTTCCATAATAAATGAAAGTGGGAAAGAAGGTCTTGACATCTGAACTGCCCATAAAAAATGGAAAGGTGCACTCACTCAGCAAGTACTCTGTTCAGTCCAGGGTTCCACGGTTAATTAGTCTGCCAGCAGAGTTATAGGACCCTTTAAAAGACAGATCCCTATCCATGACCAATGTATTATTCTCTCTGTCACCTTCAAATTCCTCTCTGCTATCTTCTCCCTGATATCTTCCTCTGACAATCTTCAGGTTTTCTCCTGTCTCCCCCTCTTCGTCTCCAACCATGTCAGAAAATCTAAAGTTCATGGACATTCTAAGGTTCCTATTCCATTGCTCAGGATTCCGTCTCCATAGCGAGCTTTCACCTTCCATGTAAACAAATGACAACCTCTGGAGCTCTGAAAGCCTTGGAGCCTCTCTCTCTGTGAACTCTCTCCATACCCACCCTCGGGTGAGCAGGACATCACAGAGATATGTTTTGGAGAAGAAAAAATACTGAATCACCCCAAGAGAGCAGAGTGTTTCCCAAGGAAGAGGTCCACAACCACATTCGCTGAATCACCTGTGGGTTTCAGACTTACCACATTGGGAATTTCTTCCCTCCCCGGTTCGGACACCTGTGTCGTCTCAATTTGACAACATTTTTTTGTTCCACAATTGTCGATGAGTTAAGATGCTGACACCATCTCCTGAGATATTGGGTACTGAGCCCCCTTCAGACACCCCCATTGGAAATGCGTCATATGTTTGAGGGAATGTAGCTGCTACTGTTACCGCGGAAAAACTGTTCAATGCCATTTTGTGGAGCAATATCAAGTACACTAAGAAGTACATAAATGGACTAAGAGAATGAAAGGAATCACATTAGTGTCAAAAAAGTGAGTGTTCCATGGTTAGTTTTTTCAGGATGCTTTAAATTCCATTTCGTATATTAGATTGAGAGATCATGTGACTGCATCTACTTGAGTGCAAGAGATGATGTCAACAGCAGGACTGAGTTCATTAGGCAGAGACAGTTTCTTTCATGAGTATGTTGGTAGCCAGCCTCTGGATATATAATGCACTTATTCTTGCCTAAATTAAGCCTTGTACTATCTGTGTGTCTGTCATTTCTTTCTCTAACTCTCTCTATAGCACTCACTGTCTCTGTCCCTGTCTCTGTTTCTATCTCTGTGCATCTCTGTCTCTCAAGTTCTGTGTCTCTCTATATATGTCTCTACACCCTTGGTAGGAGTCAATAATTCTATCTGCATTGCAATGTGTTTGCCTGACACCCTAAGCCAAAGTCTTTGTCTCTCTCACTGTCTAGTCCTCTGTTTTTGGCACAGATCCCTGGGTGAATACCTTAAGCTGTACTTGTTCTGGACTGGTCTCCACATTAACTGAGCTTTTGCGTGTCTGTTTGTATGTGATCCTCTCTGTCTTTCTGTCTTTCTGTCTTTCTGTCTCTCTGTATCTCTGTATCTCTCTCTGTCTCTGTTTGTGTGTGTGTGTGTGTTTGTGTGTGTTTGTGTGTGTGTTTGTGTGTGTGTATATATCTTTCTGTCTCTCTGGCTGAGTACGGAAGAGCATGCTAAACTTCTCAACAAAGGCAAAATTAAGGTCCTGGGTGCGTAATGGGATCCATGCAAACAGGTCCAAAGCTGCACTCCAGAAAAATAGAATTCAGCCTTTCTTTGATCCCAGATTCCTTTCTTCATCATCTGGGATCTCTTTTTAGCGAATCACCACATGATTGGTACTATCACTGCTCTGATACCAGGACTTCAGAAACACTTTTGTTTCTAAATTAACTTCATCTCCTACACTGATGACATCTGTTGAGTTCTAGGAGAACCGAGTGAGTGCTACCTGACCTGTCCTAGAACGGAACAAACAGATATTCCACGATTTGGTGATACTGCAACATTTTCAGGTCCCCAATGATTGTCAATGCCCTACTTCAGCAGGAAGCAATCTTGAGAACTCGATATCCATATTCCCTAAATTGTCATTTCTAAAACTCCAACATTCAGTATTCAGGGAAAGTAGGAATGAAAGGCACAGGCATCAGGTTGACTTGTCCATGGCACCTGGATTGATGCACTCACTCAGGCAGTTCTCTGTCAATCAAGGCTTCCATGGTTACTAAGTCTGAAAGCAGCTTTATAGTACCCTGTTAAAGACCCATCCCGATGCACTTGGCCCTCTAATTTCTCTCTCTTCCTCTCTCTCTCTTTCTCTCTTCCTCTCTCTCTCTCTCAACAACATCGTTCTGGCCTTCTGTCGCTGCAACCTGAATGAATAGAAGCAGCTCTGGACTTGCCCAGGATTGTTCTCTACCAAATTTGATCCTTTTGTCTGTCTGCTTGCATGTGTCTCCCTTGCTGTGTGTGTTTCTGTCTCTGTCAGAGTATTGAAGAGCATGATAAAGCATTCTAAAATGGCGAAAATTTAGGTGCTTTTTATTGTCCTGTAGAAACCCTTGTTTTTCAAACATGGGAATGCTTTTAGTCAAGTCGCTTGTATAAAAAAAAAAAAAGGCAGCTGATGTGTCTCCAATTTATGTTTTTGGCATACCCAAAGTTTTCATGTAAGTACAAGTGAGATGAATGGGACCCATGCAAAAAGGTCCAAAGATTCAATGCAGATAAATACTATTCAGCCTCTCAGTGTTCCCACATTCCTCCCCTCCTCATCCGGAACTTCTCTTGGAAAAGCCTCAGTCTTCTGACCATGCAACCTTCTGTCGCCAGGACATAAGAAATATTTTGTATTCTAAACTTAACCATCTCCTACACTGCTGACACACCTAAGAATGTGCAACACGTTCTGGAACCACTTGGAGCAACAAGGGAATCCAGGATGTGGTAGCACCCCAATATTCTCAGGGTCCCCAAAGTTGGTCAATACCCATTCTTCAAAAAGAAACAGTCTTGAGAACTCGACATCGTCATTCCCAATGTTGCCAAGTTTAAGACCCCAAATTTCCATGATAAATGAAGGTGGGAATGAAGGTCCTGGCATCTGTCCTGCCCACAAAACCCGGAAGGGTGCACTCACTCAGCCAGTACTCTGTTCAGTCCAGGGTTCGATGGGTACTAAGTCTTCAGGCAAGGTTATAGGTCCCTTTAAAAGACATATCACTACCCACAACTAAGTGTCACACAATCTAGAAATCTGTGTTTCACCAGGTAATCCAGGATGTGGTAGTACCCCACTATTCTCAACCCCCCCAAAGACGGTCAATGCCACTTCATCAAAAAGAAGCAGTCTTGAGTACTTGATATCCTTATTCCCTAAGTTGCAAATCTAAGATCCCAAGTTTCCATAATCATTGAATTTGGGACTGAAAGGGCCTGTCATTGGGCTAACTGCCCATGTCACCTGAAAGGGTGCACTCACTCATCTAGTACTCTGTTCAGTTCAGTGATCCATGGGCACTAAGTCTGCAGGCAGGGTTATAGGACCCCTTTAAAAGACAGATTGCTACTCAATCCTGATGCCTTATATTCTGCCAACTTCCAATTCCTCGCTGATATCTGCTATCTGGTATCTTCCTCTGACCCTCTTCATCTCTTCATTTGTCTCCCCCCTCACCCTCTTCAACTTTGTCAGAAAATCTAAAGTTCATGGACATTTTAAGATTCGTGTTCCAATCCTCTGTGTTCTGTCTCCATAGTGAGCTTACCCCTTCCACGAAATCAAATGACCAACTCTCGATCTGTGAAAGCCATGGACACTCTCTCTCTATGAACTCTCTCCATAGCCAGGTTCAGTTGAGCGGGACCTCGAAGAGATCTTTTTCTGGGACTGACCAAATGTGGAAACACCCCATCAGGTTGGTGTGTTTCCCTTGGATGAACCCTACTACCACATTCGCTGAATCACCTGTGGGTTTCAGATTTATGTCTTTGGGAGTTTCTCCCTCTCCACTGAACAGAACCATTTGTAGTCTCAACTCCTCGAGGAATTTTTCTTCCACAATTGTCGATGAGTTAAGCCAGACTCGGTATTTTGAGATGTTGGGTACTAAGCCTCCTTCAGCCACCTCCATTGGAATTACAACTTATCTTTAAGGAAAAATAGCGGTTACCATTACCGTGGAAAAACTGTTTAATGTGTTTTGTGTGGAGGAATGTCAAATACCCTAAGAAGTACATTAATGGAACAAGAATATGAAAGGAATCACATTACAGTATAAAAAGGGTGAGTTTTCCATGGTTAATTTTTCCAGGAAGGTTTAAATTCTATTTGTTCGTTAGATTGAAGGCACATTGGACTACAGGTACTTGGGTGCACGAAATGATGTCAGCAAGAGGCCAGAGTTCATTAGGCAGAGCTAGCATCATCCAAGAGTGTGTTGAGAGCCAGCACTGGACCTGGTATTCACTTACTTTGGGCCTCTACAAGTCTACCTACTTTGCACTGCACATGCCTGCTACACACTCTCTCTCTCTCTCTCTCTCTCTCTCTCTTTCACTTACTCGCTCGCTGGTTCTGTCACTCTCTGGCTTTCTGCCTTTGCCTCTGCAACTTCAGTGAATATCAGCAGCTCTGGGCTTGCTCAGGAATGTTCTCCACCAAAACTGAAACTTTTGTCTGTATTTATGTATGTGTCTTTCTCGATGTGTGTCTGTCTTTCTGTGAGAGTACAGAAGAGATTGCTAAACCACTCTAAAGTGGAAAAAATAAAGTGTTTTTTTATTGTCCTCAAGATACCATTCTCTATCCAAAATGTGAATGCTTTCAACCAGGTAGCTTCTATCAAAAAAAGCCGATGATGTATCTCCAATTTATGTTTTTGGCAAATGCAAAGTATTCCTGTAAGTTCCAGGGTGCTGAATGGGACCCATGCAAAAAGGTCGAAAGATTCACTCCAGATAAATATTGTTCAGACTCTCAATGATTCTAGATTGTTTTCCTCCTCTGAGAAATTTCCCTTGGAATACCCACCCTCATCTGACCATACTTCCCTCTGAAACCTGAACTTCTGAAATAATTTTTTTCATTTTTTATTAGTTCAAATTAGGAATGAGCTTTCTTCAGATATCACTCCCTTCTCTCTCTTCCTCCCCTCCCCCTCAACATCTCACCTGCCACTAGTCATCCCCCTCTACTCCCCACGCAGTGTAAGCCCATTAAAACGGGCTCCCCAAAGTATACCACTTCATCCTGGGCCTGGTCTTGCCCCTTCTTCATGTGTGCAGGTCAAGAAAGCATTCCTTAACATGGGATTGGCTCTCAAAATACTTTCTTTTTTTAAGACCTTACGTATTTAGTACATTGAGTTACTACCGTACAAATGGAAAAAAATTAACTTCAACATTTCTAGACCAATATGGCTGTTAATTTTTGTACAATTCCAATGCCAACTGAACTCGGTAAACTGGGATACTTTTTCCAACTTTGACTGCACAGCTAAACTTTCCAAAAATTCATATATATATATATATATATATATATATATATATATATATATACATATATATATAATATATTCATAACATATATATATGTTATGCATCAATAGCAGCTACAGTTTTTCCAGATTCTGCAGTCACTTGAACAAAATTGTAGAGTGTCCATCAGTCTCCATAAAAAAAGTAAAAAACAAAATCCCAGAAAAACAGCACAGTTCTGTTACTCTTGTGATACCTGGATTCATTTATTTAAAAATTAGGTTCTCAATCAGCATCTGGAAGGAAACCATTCTGAGCAACATCATTAAAAACAGCTCTGATAAAACATGGTCACTACTATGTATCATAAATCAGGTCCACATATGAGTGAGTACATATCATGTTTGTCATTTTGTGATTGGGTTACCTCACTCGGAGTGGTTTCTTTGAGTTCCATCCTTTTTCCTGCAAATTTCAAGATTCCATTGTTTTTTTTTCTCCTGAGTAGTACTCCATTGTGTAAATTTACCATATTTTCTGTATCCATTCTTCAGTTGAGGGGCATCTAGGATGCTTCAAGTTCCTGGCTATTAGAAATAGTGCTGCTATGAACATCGTTGAACATATGTCCTTGTTATATGAATGTGCTTCTTTTGGGTATATACCTAGCAGTGGAATTGCTGGATCTCGTGGTAGATTGACTCCTATATTCTTGAGGAGTCACCATACTGATTTCCACAGAGGCTGGACAAGTTGGCACTCCCACCAGCAGTGGAGGAGTGTTCCTCTTTCTCCGCATCCTCTCCAGCATAAACTGTCATTGGTATTTTTGATTTTGGCCATTCTGACAGGAGGAAGATCAAGTTGCTTTGATTTGCAGTTCCCTGATGGCTAAGGATGTTGAACACTTTCTTATCTGTCTTTCAGCCATTTTAGATTCCTCTATTGAGAATTTTCCATATTGTTCTGTATCCATTTTTAAATTTGATTGCACGGTGTTTTCGAAAATAGCTTCTTGAGTTCTTTGTATGTTTTGGAGATCAGCCGTCTGTCAGATGTTGGTTTGGTGAATATCTTTTCCCAGCAAGGTGGCTGTCGTTTTGTCTTGCTGACTGTGTCCTTTGCCTTAGAGAAGCTTGTAAGTTTTAGGAGGTCCCATTTATTAATTGTTGATCTCAGTGTCTGTGCTACTGATGTTATGTTCAGGAAGTTGTCTCCTGTACCAATTAATTCAAGGGTATTTCCCACTTTATGTTCTAGTAGGTTCAGTTTGGCTGAGTTTATGTTGAGGTCTTTGATTCATTTTGACTTAAGTTTTGTGCAGGGCGAAAGGCTTGGGTCTCTGTGTAGTCTTTGACATGTTTGCATCCAGTTATGCCAGCACCATTTGTTGAAGATGTTCTCTTTCTTCCAGCGTATATATTTGGATTGTTTGTCGAAAATCAGGTTTCCGTAGGCATGTGGGTTTATTTCAGGGTTTTCAACTCTATTCCATTGGTCTACCTGTCTCTTTTTGTGCCAATACCAAACTGTTTTCAGGACTATAGCTCTGTAATAGAGCTCAAAGTTAGGGATGGTGATGTCTCCAGAAGTTCCTCTTTTGTATAGGGTTGTTTTGGCTATCCTGTTTCTTTTGTTTCTCCATATAAAGTTGAGAATTTTTCTTTCAGCTGGGCATTGTTGGCGCATGCCTTTAATTCCAGCACTTGGGAGGCAGAGGCAGGTGGATCTTTTTGAGTTCGTGGCTAGCCTGGTCTACAGTGGGAGTGTCAGGATAGGTTCCAAAGCTACACAAAGATACTATGTCTCTACTCCCCTAAAAAAGAATAAAGAAAAAAAGAGACAATTGTTCTTTCAAGGTCAGTGAAGAAATGTGTTGGGATTTTGATGGGGATTGCATTGAATCTGTGGGTTGTTTTGGCAAGATTGCCATTTTTACTATGTTATCCTGCCTATCCAAGAGAATTGGAAATCTTTCCAATTTCCCTGGTATCTTCTTTAATTTCTTTCTTTAGAGACTCAAAATTCTTACAGTACAAGTTTTTCACTTTTTTAGTTATTGTTACTCCAAGGTATTTTATGTTGTTTGTGGCAATTGTAATGGGTGATGATTCTCTGATTTCTTTCTCCACCAATGTGTCATATGTATATATTAGGGCTACAGATTTTTTTGAGTTAATCTTGTATCCTGCCACTTTGCTGAAGGTGTTTATCAGCTGTAGGAAGTCCCTGGTTGAGTTTTTTGGGTCACTTATGAGGACTATCATATCATCTGCAAATAGTGAGAGTTTGACTTCTTTGTTTCCGAATTGTATTCCCTTGATCTCCTCTTGTTGTCTTATTGCTCTAGCTAGAATATCAAGGACAATATTGAAGAGGTATGGATGGAGTGGACAGCCTTGTCTTGTACCCGATTTTAGAGGAATTGCATTGAGTTTCTCTCCCTTTAATTTGATGTTGGCTGTTGGCTTGCTGCATATTGCTTTTATTATGTTGAGGTATGTTCCTGTTATCCCTGATTTCTCCAGGACCTTTATCATGAAGCGATGTTGCATTTTATCAAATGATTTTTAGGCATTTATTGAGATGATCATGTGATATTTTTTCCTCAGTCTGTTTATAAGGTGGATTATATTGATGGATCTTTGTATGTTGAAACATCCTTGCAGGCCTGGGTTGAAGCCTACTTGATCGGGATGGATGATTTCTCTGATGTGTTATTGGATTCGATTTGCCATTATTTTATTGAGAATTTTTGTATCAATGTTCATGAGGGATATTGGTGTGTAGTTCTCTTTCTTAGTTGTATCTATGTGTGGCTTGGGTATCAAGGTTATTGAAGCCTTATAAAAAGAATTTGGTAATGGCCCCTCTGCTTCTATTTTGTGGAATAATTTGAGGAGATTTGAGGATCTTTACTTTGAATTTCTGGTAGAATTCTGCACTGAAGCCGTCCGGCTCCAGGATTTTTTGGTTTGGAGACTTCTAATGACTGCTTCAGTTACATGAGAAGTTATAGTTCTATTTAAGTTGCTTATCTATACTTCATTTAATTTTGGAAAGTGAAATCTGTCCAGAAAATTGTCCATTTCCTTTTGATTTTCTAATTTTGAAGAATAGAGTTTTCATAGTATGATCTTATGATTCTCTGGATTTCCTCTGTGTCTGTTGTTATGACCCTCTTTACATTCCTGATTTTATTAATTTGCCTGTTCACTCTTTGTTGTTTGGTAAGTTTGGATAAAGTTTTGTCTATCTTGTTGTTTTTCTTGAAGAACCAACTTTTTGTTATATTGATTCTTTGTATTGTTCTCCTAGTTTCCATTTTATTGATTTTAGCACTCAATTTGATTATTTACTGGCGTCTGCTCCTCTAGAGTTTATTGGCTTCTTTGTTTTCTAAAGCTTTCAGTTAGGCTGTTAATTCTCTAGTGTGATTATTCTCCTGTTTCTTCATATCGGCATTTAGCACTATGAACTTTCCTCTTAGTACTGCTTTCAGAGTATCCCATAGGTATGGATATATTGTTCCCGAATTCTCATTGAATTCAAGGAAATCTTTCATTTCTTTTTTTATTTCTTCCTGGCCCCATGAATTTTCAATTGGGTATTACTTAATTTCCATGAGTTTGTAAGTTTTCCGTAGTTTTTGTTGTTTTTGAATTCTATTTTTAAAGCTTGGTGGTCTGACAAGACACAGGTGGTTATTACATTTTTTTTGTACTTGTTGAGGTTTTCAATGTTGCCAAGTATGTGGTCGATTTTAGAGAAGGTTCTATGTGGGGATGAATAAAAGGTAAATTGTTTTCTATTTGGGTGGAATGTTCTATAGATACATCTTAAGTCCAATTGCTCCATAACTTCTATTAGTTCCTTTGTTTCTTTGTTAAGTTTCTGTCTGGTGTTCCTGTCCAGTGGTGAGAGTGGGGTGTTGAAATCTCCCACTATAAATGTGTGCAGTTTTATGTGTGATTTGAGTTTTAGTAATGTTTCTTTTACAAATGTGGATGCTTTTGAATTTGGGGCATATATGTTTAGAATTGAGACTTCATCCTGATGGATTTCTCCTGTGATGAGTAGGAAATGACCTTCTTCATCTCTTTTGACTGATTTTAAGTTAAAGTCCAAGTTTTTGGATATTAGGATTGCTAACACTGCTTGTTTCTTGGGTCAATTTGATTGGAAGATATTTCCCCAACATTTAATTCTTAGGTACCGTCTGTCTTTGAGGTTGAAGTGATTTTCTTGTATGCAGCAGAATGAAGGATTCTGTCTTCTTGTCAATTATGCTAATCTGTGTCTTTTTATAGGGGAGGTAAGATCATTAATGTTGATGGATATTAATGACAATTGATTACTGTTCATTCTTTTTTGTTTTTGATTTGGTGATGGTGGCAAGATTATGTGTGGGATTCTATCCCTTTTTTTCTTTTGACTGTTGGTAAGTTGAGATTATCTATTGTCTATGTTTTCTGGTTGTAGTTAACTTCCCTGTGATGCAGTTTACTTACCAGTAATTTCTGTATGGCTGGATTGGTGGATATGTATTGTTTGAATCTGGTTTTGCCATGGAATATCTTGTTTTCTACATCTATAATGATTGAAAGCTTTGCTGGGTATAGTAGTCTGGGCCGGTGTCCATGATCTCTTAGTGTAAGTAGAATATCTATCTAGGACCTTCTGGTTTTCAGAGTTTCCAACAAAAATTCAGGAGTGATTCTGATAGGTTTACCTTCATAGGTTACTTGACTTTTATCTTTGCTGCTCTTACTATTTTCTCTTTGCTGTGTATGCTTGGTGTTTTGATTATTTTGTGGCAAGGAGACCTTTCCCTTCCATGTAAACAAATGTCCACCTCGGCAGCTGTCAAAGCCATGGACACTAATTCTCTGTGAACTCTCTCCATACCCAGCCAAGTTTGATTGGGACATCACAGTGATGGTTTTCTGGGACTGACCAAACATTTCAACACCACATCAGTTCAGTGTGTTTCCTAAATTTGAGGTCCACCACCACATTCGTTGAATCACCTGGGGGCTTCAGATTTACGCCTTTGAGAGTTTCTCCCCCTCCACTGTTCAGACCCATGTGTCGTCTCAACTCTTTGGGCATTTTTTGTTCCACAGTTGATGGTGAGTTAAGCCTGACTTCGTAAAGTGAGATGTTGGGGACTGAGCTTCCTTCAGCCACCTCCATTGGAATTATATCTTATGTTTAAGGGAACCTAGCGGTTACTGTTTCCATGCAAAAACTGTATAATTCCTTTTTTTGTGGAGGAATGACAAATACCCTAAGAAGTACATCAATGGAATGAAAAAATGAAAGGAATCAAATTATTTTTTAAAAATGTGAGTTTTCCATGGTTAATTTCTTCCAGGAATATTTAAATTCCATTTCTTAGATTAGATTGAAAAATCATTTGACTGCAGATACGTGGGTGCATGAGATGATATCAGCAGCAGGACAGAGTTCATTAGGGAGAGACAGCATCCTCCATGAATATGTTAGGGCCTGCCACTAGATGTGATATGCACTTAGCCTATACTAAGCCTTGTCTCTATGTGTCACTCTCTCATTTTATTCTCTAACACATTCTATCTCTCACTATCTCTGTCTCTGCATCTCTGTCTCTCACTGTGCCTCTATGTATATGTCTCTACACCCTGGGTGGGAGTCTATAATTCTACTTGCTTTACAATGTGTTTGCTGGCTACACTAAGCCAAAGTCTCTTTCTCTCTATCATTCTCTCTCTCTCGCTCTCTCTCTGTCTCTCTCTCTTTCTCACTCTCTCTCAGCCCCCCTCTCTCTCTTTCTGTCGGTCTGTCTAACACTCTGTGTGGTCCTGTGTTTTTATCTCAGCACCCTGAGTGAATATTTGGAGCTACACTTGTTCTGCACTGGTCTCCACCTAAATTGAGCATTTATCTGTCCCTTTGTATGTTTCCCTGTCTCTCTTTCTCTTTCTCTCTCTCTGTCTTTCTGTCTCTCTCTTCTAGTACTGAAGAGCATGCTAAACCTATCTACAATGGCAAAATTAAGTTTCTTTTTTATTGGCGAAATATACGCTTCCCATTCAATAATGAGAATGCTTTCAGTACAAATGTCTTGGTGAATATTATAAGGTTCGTGTTCCATTGCTCAAGACTCCATCTCCATAGTGATCTTTCCCATTCCCCTTAAACAATTGACCAACTCTGGAGAAGTGAAAGCCATTGAGGCTCTCTGTGAACTCTCTCCATACCCAGGCTCGGTTGAGCGGGACATGTCAGAGATATTTTTTTGGGATTGACCAAATGGTGATACACCCCATCAGATCGGTGTGTATCTCTAGGATGAGGCCCACACACATTTGCTGAATCACCTGTGTGTTTCAGATTTATGCCTTTGGGAGTTTCTTCCCTCCATCTTCATGCATTTGTGTTCCCTTAACTCTTCGAGCAATTTTGTTCCACATTTGTAGATGAGTTAAGGCTGTTTCCATCTTTTCAGATGTTTGGTACCAAGCCTCATTCATGCACCTCCATTGGAATTACATCTTATGGTTAAGGGAATATACCGGTTACTGTTACTGTGGAAAAACCATTCAATGCCTTTTTGTGCAGTAATGTCAGACACACTAAGAAGTATATCAATGGACTAAGAAAATGAAAGATATCATCTTACTGTAAAAATGGTGAGTTTTCCATGATTAGCTTCTTCCTGGAAGGTTAAATTCCTTTTCTTAGTTTATAATGAAGGAACATTGGACTGCAGGTACTTGGTTGCACGAAATGATGTCAGTAGCAACACAGAGTTAATTAGTCAGAGAAAGCATCATCCATGAGTATGTTGAGAGCCAGGATGGGACCTGGTAATCACTTATCTCAGCCTAAACTAAGTCTTGGTATGTCTTTGTGTCTATCTGTCTCCTTGTCAGACTTTTCAGTCCCTACCTTTCTATCACTCATTTTCTCTGTCTCTGTGTTGCTCTTTCTCTCACTGTCTGTGTCTCTGTGTATATGTCTCTACAACCTGTGTGGGAGTCTATAAATCTACCAGCTTTGTAATGTGTTTGCCGGATACACTAAGCCAAAGTCTCTCTCTCTCTCTCTGTCTCTCTCTCTGTCTCTCTGTCTGTCTCTCTCTCTCTCTCTCTCTCTCTCGGTGTGTGTGTGTGTGTGTGTGTGTGTGTGTGTGTAGTGTATGTGTGTGTGGGTGTGTGTCCCTCTCTGTCTGGTCCTCTCTTTTTACCTCTGCACCCTGGTTAAATCCATGCAGATATTCTTCTTCAGGACTGGTCTCCACCTAAACTGAGATTTTATCTGTTGGTTTGTATGTGTCCCTCTCTCTCTCTCTGTCTCTAACTCTCTATCTCTATCTCACTCTCTGTCTTTCTGTCTCTCTGTTCTAGTAAGGAAGAACATACTAAACCTTTGTACATTGGCAAAATTAAGGTGCCTTATTTTTTGACGAAATCTACTCTTCCCATTACAAAATGAAAACACTTTCAGCCAAGTTGCTTCTATCATAAAGAGGAACCTGATGTGTCCCTGGTTTGTTTTTGGTAAACCCAAAATGTTCCTGTAAATTCCAGGGAGCTTTGTGGTACCTATGCAAAGAGTTCCAAAAATGATGCACTCCTGATAATTAGTTTTCAGCCTCTCAAGGATCCCAGAGTCCTTTCCTGCTCATCTGGGATCTCTCTCTGTGAGATCCTGCCCATGACACCTGGATGCGTACCCTTACTCAGCCATTACTCTATTCAGTCCAGGATACTTTGGGTACTAAGTCTGCAGGAAGGGTTATTGGACCCCTTTAAAAGACAATCCCTACACACTCCTGATGTCTTATTCTCTCTGTCAACTTCCAATTCCAATCAGCTATCTGGTAACTGCTGTCTGGTATCTTCCCCTGACCTTTTTCATATCTTCTCTTGTCTCTCCCACTCACACTCTCTACCCATGTCAGACAATCAAAGGTTCTTGGACCTCCTAAGATTCCTGTTCCATTTCTCAGGATTCTGTGTCCATAGGGAGCTTTCCACTTCCACTTAAACAAATGAATAACTCTGGAGTAGTGAAAGCCATGAAAGCTCACTCTTTATGGATTCTCTTCATACCCAGGCTTGGTTGAGAGGCACATCACAAAGATCTTTTATTGGTGATTGACCAAATGGTGAAACATCCCATCAGATCTGTGTTCCCAAGGATGAAGCCCACCACCACATTTGCTGAATCATTTTGGGTTTCAGATTTATGCCTTTGGGAGTTTCTTCCCTCCACTCTTTGGACCCCCGTGTTGTAAAAACTATTTGTGCATTTTCTGTTCCACATTTGTTGATGAGACAAGGCTGACTCAATCATTTGAGATTTGGGTACCAAGCATCCTTCAGGCACCTCCATTGGAATTACATCTTATATTTACGGGAATATAGCAGTTATTTTTACCGTGGAAAAACCGTTCAGTGGTTCAGTGTCTTTTTGTGGAGTTATGTCAAATTCTCTAATGTACTAGGAAAATGAAAGATATCATATTAATGTAAAAAATAATAAGTTTTCCATCGTTAGCTTTTTCCAGGAAGATTTTAATTCCATTTCTTAGATTAGATTGAAGAAACATCAGAATGCAGGTACTTGGGTGCACGAAATGATGTCAGCAGTAAGCCAGAGTTCATTAGGCAGAGACAGATTCATCCATGAGTATGTGGGGAGCCAGCACTGGACCCGGTATTCACTTACCTCAGCCGACACTATGCCTTGGTATGTCTGATTGTCTCTCTGTCTGCTTGTTTAACATTTCAGATCCTAACTCTTCATCACTCATTGTCTCTGTCTCTGTGTATCTCTGTCTCTCAATGTCTCTCTCTGTGTATGTCCTTTTACCCTGTTGCACTTTTACATCTCTACCTACTGTGCACTGCACCTGCTCCCACACTGAGCCTCTCTCTCTCTCTCTCTCTCTCTCTCTCTCTCTCTCTCTCTCTCTCTAGCTCTCATTCTGTCACTCTGTGGCCTGCTGTCTTTGCCTCTTCAACTTAGGTGAAAATCAGCAGCTCTGGACTTGCTCAGTAATGTTCTGCACCATAAGTGAACCTTTTGTTTGTCTGTCTGCATGTATCTTTCTTGCTGTGTGTCTGTATCTCTCTGTCAGAGTACAGAAGAGATTGCTAAACCACTCTAAAATGGTAAAACTAGAGATTTTTTATTGTCCTAAAGAACCTTTCTCTATCCAAAATGTGAATGCTTTCAGGCAAGTAGCTTCTATCAAAAAAGGCAGCTGATGTGTCTCCAATTTGTTTTTGGCAAATGCAAAGTATTCCTGTAAGTTCCAGGGAGTTGAATGGGACCCATGCCAAAAGGTTCAGAGATTCATTACAGATAGTGTTCAGCCTCTCAGGGTTTCCAGATTGCTTTCCTCCTCCTCTGAGAACTTTCCCTGGGGAAACCCTCCCTCATCTGACCATACTTCCCTCTTACACCAGAACTTCAGAAATACTTTTTTATAAACTTAACTTCATCTCCTACACGGTTGAAAGCTCCCAAGTCGTAGAATGCCTAAGACAGTGTCACACAATATGGAAATACATGGAGCAACCAGGTAATCCAGGATGTGGTTGTACCCCACTATTCTCAACCCACCCAAAGATGGTCAATGCCACTTCATCAAAAAGAAGCAGTCTTGAGAAGCTGATATCCTTATTCCATTAGTTGCAAATTTAAGACCCCAAATTTCCATAATCTGTGAAGTTGAGAATGAAAGGTCCTGACATCGGGCTAAATGCCCATGTCACCTGCAAGGGTGACAATCAGCCTGTACTCTGTTTAGTCCAGGGTTCATTGAGTACTACGTCTGTAAGCAGGGTTATAAGGTCCTTTCAAAGACAGATCCCAACCCACTCTTGATATCTTTTTCTCTGTCACCTTCCAATTCCTCTCTTCTATCTCCTATCTGTTATTGTCCTCTGAACGTAGTAATCTCTTCTTTTGTCTCCCCAAATCACCCTTTCCAAAAATATATGAAAATCTAAAGTTCATGGACATTGTAAGATCCCTGTTCCATTCTCAGGGTTCCCTCTACATAGGGAGATTTCCCCTTTCACGTAAACAAATGACCATCTCTGGAGCTGTGAAAGCCTTGGATGCTCTCTCTCTGTGAACTATCTCCATACCTAGGCTAGGTTGAGTGGGACATCGCAGAGATCTTTTCCTGGGACTCACCAAATGTTGTAACACCTCATCATGTCGGTGTGTTTCCCAAAAATGAAGTCCACCATTACATTCCCTGAATCACTTGTGGGTTTCAGATTCACGCCTTTGTGATTTTCTCCCCCTCCACTGTCTGGACCCCTGTGTCGCCTCAACTCTTCAGGCATTTTTGTTCAACAATTGTTGATGAGTTAATCCTGACCTTGTATTCTGATATGTTGGGTACCGAGCTTACTTCAGCCTTCAGCCCCACCATTGGACTTAAATCTTATGTTTAAGGGAATCTAGCGGTTACTCTTATGGTGGATAAACCGATTAATGCCATTTTTGTGGAGGATTGTCAAAACCTAAGAAGTAAATCAATGGAATAAGAAAATGAAAGGAATCACATTATTGTAAAAAGGTGAGTTTTCCATGGTTAATTTCTTCCAGGAAGGTTTAAATTCCATTTCTTAGATTAGATTGAAAAATCATTGGACTGCAGATACTTGAGTGCATGAGATGATGTTATCAGCAGGACAGAGTTCATTAGGCAGAGACAGCATCCTCCATGAGTATGTTGGGAGCTTGCCTCTGGATGTGATATGCACTTATCCTAGACTACACTAAGCCTTGGACTGTCTCTGTGTCTGTCTGTCCCTTATTTCATTCTCTAACCTATATCACTCACTATCTCTGTCTCAGCCTCTGTGTATCTCTATCTCTCACTGTCTGTGACTCTATGTATATGCCTCTACACCCTGGGTAGGAGTCTATAATTCAATGTGATTTGCAATGTGTTTGCCAGGTATACTAAGCCAATGTCTCTATCTTGTTCTCTCTCTCTCTCTGTCTCTCTCTCTCTCTCTCTCTCTCTCTCTCTCTCTCTCTCTCTCTGTCTTTCTGTCTCCCTCCCACACTGTCTTGTCGTCTGTTTTGACCTCTGCACCCTGGGTGAATACCTGGATCTATACTTGTTCTGGACTGTTCTCCACATAAATTGAGCTTTTATCTGTCCATTTCTGAGTCCCAGTCTCTCTAACTCTCCCTCTATCGCTCCCTGTCTTTCTCCCTCTCTCTATTTATCTCTAGATCTTTTCATAATATCTCTCTGTTCTAGTACTGGTTAGCATGCTACACATGTCTACAATGGCAAAATTAACGTGCTGTTTTATTGAACAAAATATCCCCTTCCCATTCCAAAATGAGAATGATTTCTTCCAAGTCACTTCTGTCTTAAAGAGGCACCTGATGTGTCTCCAATTTATGTTTTTGGTAAACCCAAACATTCCTGTAGTTTTCAGGGAACTGAATGGAACCCATGCAAAGAGTTTCAAAAATGATGCACTCCTGATAATTATTGTTCAGCCTGTCAATGATAACAGAGACCTTTCCTGCTCATATGGGATCTCTCTCTGGGAGATCCTTCCCATGACACCTGGAAGCATGAACTCACTAAGCCACTACTCTTCAGTCCAGGGTTCCATGGGTACTAAGTCTGCAGTCAGGGCTATTGGACCCCTTTAAAATATAGATCCCTACACACTCCTGATGTCTGATTCTCTCTGTAACCTTCCAATTACAACTGTTATCTGTTAACTGTTATCTGGTATCTTCCTCTGAACCTCTTGATTTCTTCTCCTGTCTACCCCACTCACCCTCTCCAACCATGTTAGAAAATCTAAAGTTCATGGACATTCTAAGATTCATGTTCGATTACTCAGCATTCTGTCTCCATAGCGCGCTTTCGCCTTCCACTTCAATAAATGACCAACTCTGGATCTATGAAATCCATGGAGGCTCTATCTCTCTGAACTCTCCATACCCATGCTTGCTTGAGCAGAACATCGCAGAGATCTTTTTCTTTAGGGAGACAATTATCTAATAGAGCATATTTCATGCAGGAAGCGGCTTTCGGTAATGAGGTCTCGTCTATGTTCAGGGATAGGTGTAAAGCAAATACACTTGTTTAAATTTATATGAGAAGACAGCTTCAGCTGAGCCAAGTGAAAATAAATGTATCTGCTTCAAACTTTTTTTGCTTGATAAAAGCAGCATTTTAAGAGCCTTATGATTCTTTAGGTTAGTTCAAAATTACTCCAGCTCTTTGAATTTCACCCACTTGATAATTGTTTCTAGTGATCTGTATACAAGCCTGCTTTAAACAATTAACCTCTTGATTATGTAGACGATTTGGGTAAAAAGAATTTGAGAAGAATGTTTCTGCTCGGGATGTAGCAACTTCACTCTCTGTCTTATGTCTTAACATTCATTCCATACTGCTATGAACACCAAACCTCTGGGAGCTTTAGCCTTTCCTTTACCACATTAACCAACCTCAGGAACTATTTCATTAGAAGTGTCTGCCCATGTTCTAGAAATCCCAGCTGCTTTCACACAAGCGACCCCCATAGTAGGGTGCTGGGTAGCTCACAGGGAACTTTTTGGGGATGGACAAAATGGTGAAAACCCCAATCAGAACGGTGTGTTTCCCAAGAATGAGGCCCACCACCACATTTGCTGAATCACCAGTAGGTTTCAGATTTATGTCTTTGGGAGTTTCTTCCCTGCAGTCTTCAGTCCCCTGTGTCATCTCAACCCTTTGGGCATTTTCTATTACACATTTGTCAATGAGTTATGGCTGAATCTATCTTTTGAGATGTTGTGTACCAAGCCTCCATCAGCCATCTCCATTGGAATTACATCTTATGTTTAAGGGTTAGGGTTATGGTTAGCGGTTACTGTTACTGTGGAAAAACCATTAAATGCCTTTTTGTGGAGTAATGTCAAACACCCTAAGAAATACATCGATGGACTAAGAAAATGAAAGATATCATCTTACTGTAAAGAAGGTGAATTTTCATGGTTACCTTCTTCCTGGAAGGTTTAAATTCCATTTCTTAGATTAGATAGAAGGAACATTGGACTGCAGGTACTTGGGTGCACAAAATGATGACAGAAGCAGTAAAGAGTTCATTAGGCAGACACAGCATCATCAATGAGTGTGTTTGCAGCCAGCACTGGACCCAGTATTCAATTATCTCAGCCTTCACTAAGCCTTTGTATGTCTGTGTGTCTCTCTGGCTGTTTTTCTGACTTTTCAGTCCCTACCTCTCTATCACTCATTGTCTCTGTCTCTGTGTATCTCTGTCTCTCACTGTCTCTGTCTCTATGTATATGTCCCTTCACCCTGGTTGGCCTCTACTACTCTACCTACTTCGCACTGGACCTGCCTGCTACATTGGCATCTCTCTCTCTCCCTCTGTCTCTCACACTCTCTCTCTATTCTCTCTCTCCTTGTCTATCTCTCTCTGTCACTCTCTCTCTCTCCCTCACTTGCTCTGTCACTCTCTGGCCCTCTGTCTTTGCCTCTCCAACTTGGGTGAATATGAGCAGCTCTGGACTTCCTCAGGAATGTTCTCCCCCAAAACTGAACTTTTGTCTTTCTGGATGCCTGTGTCTTTCTCGCTTTGTGTCTGTCTGTGTCTATCTCACAGTACAGAAGAGATTGTTAAACCACTCTAAAATGGTAAAAACTAAAGAGTTTTTTTTATTTTCCTAAAGATACCCTTGTCTATCCAAAATGTGAATGCTTTCAGGCAAGTTGCTTCTGTCAAAAAAAGGCAGCTGATGTGTCTCCAATTTATGTTTTTTGAAAACACAAAGCATTCCTGTAAGTTCCAGGGAGCTGAATGGGACCCATGCACAAAGTTCCAAATATTCACTCCAGATAAATCTTGTTCAGCCTCACAGAGTTTCCAGATTGCTTTCCTCATCCTCCAAGAATTTTCCCTGGGAAAACCCTCCCTATTCTGACCATACCGCCCTCTGACACCACAACTTCAGAAATAATTTTTTCTAAACTTAACTTCATCTCCTACACTGCTGAAACCTGCTGAGGCTTAGGATTCCCCAGACAGTGTCACACAATCTGGGAATCCGTGGAGCAACCAGGTAATCCAGGATGTGGTCGTACCAAACTATTCTCAACTCACCCAAAGATGGTCAATGCCACTTAATCAAAAAGAAGCAGTCTTGAGAAGTTTACATCCTTATTCCCTAAGTTGCAAATCTAAGACCCCAAATTTTCAAATCAGTGAAGTTTGGAATGAAAGGTCCTTGCATCGGGCTAACTTCCCAATTCATCTGAAAGGGTGAAATCACTCAGGCAATACTCTGCTCATTCCAGGGTTCCATGGGTACTAAGTCTGCAGGCAGGGTTATAGGACTTCTTTAAAAAACAGATCCCTACCCACTTCTGTTGTCTTTTTCTCTGTCACCTTCCAATTCCTCTCTGCTCTCTGATATCTGGTATCTTCCTCTGACCCTCTTTATCTCTTCTCCTGTCTCCCTCACTCACCCTCTCCAAACAGGTCAGAAAATCTAAAGGTCATGGACATTCTAAGATTTGTGTTCCATTGCTCAGTGTTCTGTCTCAATAGCGAGCTTTCCCCTTCCACATAAACAAATGACCAACTCTGGAGCTGGGAAGCCATGGAGGCTCTCTCTGTGAACTCTCTCCATACCCAGGCTCCGTAGAGGTGGACATCACAGAGATATTTTTCTGGGACTGACCAAACAGTGAAACAGCCCATCAGGATGCTGTGTTTCCCAAGGATGAGGTCCACCACCACATTCTCTGAATCACCTGTGGGTTTCATAATTATGCATCTGGAAGTTTCTTTCCTCTTCTGTGCAGACCCCTGTGTCGTCTCAAATGTTTAGGCATTTTTGTTCCACATTTATCAATGAGGAAGGCTGAATACATCTTATGAGATGCTGGGAAGTGTGCCTCCTTTAGCTACCTCCATTGGAATTACATCTTATGTTTAAGGGTATCTAGCAGTTATAGTTACCATGAAAAAAACATTCAATGCCTTTGTGTGGAGTACATCAATAGACTAAGAAAATGAAAGCAATCCCATTATTGTAAAAAAAGTGAGTTTTCCATGGTTATCTTCTTCCAGGAAGGTTTAAATTCCATTTCGTAGATTAGATTAAAAGATTATGTGACGGCATCTCCTTGTGTGCAAGAGATGATGTCATCAGCAGGACTAAGTTCATTAGACAGAGACAGTTTCTACCATGAGTATGTTGGAAGCCAGCCTCTGGATATATAATGCACTTATCCAAGCCTACATTAAGCTTTGGACTATCTATGTGTCTGTCTGTCATTTCATTCTCTAACTCTCTCTCTAGCACTCACAATCTCTGTCTCTGTCTCTGTTTCTCTATTTGTGTATCTCTGTCTCTCATTGTCTGTGTCTCTCTGTATATGTGTCTACACCCTGGGTGGGAGGGTATAATACTAACTGTTTTGCAACATGTTTGCCTTAGACCCTAAGCCAAAGTCTCTGTCTCTCTCACTGTCTAGTCCTCTGTTTTTTAAATGGGACCCATGCAAACAGGTCCAAAGAGGAACTCAAGAAAAATAGAATTCAGCCTTTCTATGATCCCAGATTCCTTTCTTCATCATCTGGGATCTCCCTTTCCAGAATCACCCCATAATCCATCCCATCACTTCTCTGATATGAGGACTTCAGAAACACTTTTGTTTCTAAACTTAACTTCACCTCCTACTCTGCTGACGTCAGTTGAGTTCTAGGAGAACTGAGTGAGTGCTACCTCGCCTTTCCAAAAAAGGAACAAAGAGATATTCCAGGATTGGTGATACTGCAGCATTATAGGTCCCAAGTGAATGTCAATGCCATACTTCAGCAGGATGAATTCTTGAGGATTTGATATACATATTCCCGAAATTGCCATTTCTAAAACCCCAACATTCAGTATTCATCAAAAGTAGGAATGAAAGTTGGCTGATCCATGGTACCTGACTTGTTGCACTCATTCAGGCAGTCCTCTCTCAAACTAGGCTTCCATGGTTACTAAGTCTGAAAGCAGCTTTAAAATAACCTGTTAAAGACAGATCCCGACCCTCTTTGGCCGTCTTATTTCTCTCTCTCTCTCTCTCTCTCTCTCTCTCTCTCTCTCTCTCTCTCTCTCTCTCTCTCCAAGTCTCCCAGCCTCTCTCTGGCCTTCTGTCTTTGCTTCTGCAACCTGGATGCATAGCAGCAGCTCTGGACTTGCTCAGGACTGTTCTCTCCCAGATCTGGTCATTTTTGTCTGTCTGTTTGCTTGTGTCTCCCTTGGTGTGTGTGTTTCTCTCTCTCTGTCAGAGTATTGAAGAGCATGCTATACCACTCTGAAATGGCAAAATTAAGGTGCTATTTATTATCCTGTTGATACCCTTCTTTTTCAAACATATGAATGCTTTCAGTCAAGTTGCTTGTATCAAAAAAGGCAGATGATGTGTCTCCAATTTACGATTTTGGCAAACCCAAAGTTTTCATGAAAGTACAAGTGAGATGAATGGGACCCATGCAAAAGGTCCAAAGATTCACTCCAGATAAATAGTATTCAGCCTCTCAATGTTCCCACATTCCTCTCTTCCTCATCTTGTACTTCCCTGGGAAAACCCTCCCTCATCTGGACATGCAACCCTCTGTAACCAGGACATAAGAAATATTTGGTTTTCTAAACTTAACCTCATCCCCTACACTGCTGACCTCCCAAGACCATGCTATGATTTCTGGACATTCTAGGGTCAACAAGGGACTCCAGGATGTGGTAGTACTGCACTATTCTCAGGGTCCACAAATTGGTCAATGCCCTTTCTTCAAAAAGAAACAGTTTTGAGAACTCGATATCGTCAGTTCCCAATGTTGCCATCTTTAAGACCCCGAATTTCCATGATAAAGGAAGGTGGGAATGAAGGTCTTGGCATCTTTCCTGCCCATGAAACCAGGAAGAGTGCACTCACTCAGCCAGTATGCTGTTCAGTCCAAGGTTCCATGGGTACTAAGTCTGCAGGCAGGGTTATAGGTCCCTTTAAAAGACAGATCCCTACCCACAACTAATGTATTATTCTCTCTATCACCTTCCAAGTCTTCTCTGCTATCTTTTCTCTGGTATCTTCCTCTGAACCTCTTCATCTCTTCTCCTGTCTCCCCGACTCACCCTCTCCAACCATGTCTGAAAAACTAAAGTTCTGGGACATTCTAAGATTCCTGTTCTGTTGCTCAGGCTTCCGTCTCCATAGCAAGCTTTCACCTTCCATGTAAACAAATGACCAACTCTGGAGCTGTGAAAGCCAGGCAGGCGATATCACGCTGTGAACTCTCTTCATACCCAGGCTCGGTTGATTGGGACAACAGAGACATATTTTCTGGAGGTGAAAATTTGCTGCAACACACCACGAAGGCAGTGTGTTTCCCAAGGAAGAGGTCCACCAGCACATTCGCCGATTCACCTGTGAGTGTCAGACTTACGACATTGGGAGTTTCTTCCCTCCACTGTTCGGATCCCTGTGTTGTCTCAGCGGTTCGGGTAATTTTTTTTTCCACAACTGTCGATGAGTTAAGACGCTGACTCCGTCTTCTGAGTAGTTGGGCACCGAGCCTCCTTCAGCCACCCCCATTTAACTGCATCTTATGTTTGGGGGAATGTAGCTGCTATGTTACCGTGGAAAAACTGTTCAATGCCATTTTGTGGAGCAACATCAAATACCCTAAGAAGTACGTAAATGGACCAAGAGAACAAAGGAATCACATTACTGTGAAAAAGGTGAGTTTTCCATGGTTAGTTTCTTCAGGAAGGTTTAAATTCCATTTCGTAGATTATATTGAAAGATCATGTGACGGCATCTCCTTGGGTGCAAGAGATGATGTCAGCAGCAGGACTAAGTTCATTAGGCAGAGTCAGTTTCTACCAAGAGTATGTTGGTAGCCAGCCGCTGCATTATAATGCACTTATCCAAGCCTACATTAAGCATTGGACTGTCTGTTTGTCATTTAATTCTCTAACTCTCTCTCTAGCACTCATTCTCTCTGTCTCTGTCTCTGTGTATCTCTGTCTCTCCTTGTCTGTGTCTCTCTGTATATGTCTCTACACCCTGGTTGGGAGTGTATAATTCTTACTGCTTTCAATTTGTTTGCCTGTGTCCCTAAGCCAAAGTCTCTGTCTCTCTCACTGTCTTGTCCTCTGTTTTTTGCATCAGCTCCCTAGGTGAATACCTGAAGCTGTACTTGTTCTGGCCTGGTCTCCACCTAAACTGAGCTATTATTTGTCTGTTTGTATCTCTCTCTCTCTCTCTCTCTCTCTCTCTCTCTCTCTCTCTCTCTGTTTGAGTTTGTGTGTGTTTTTGAGTGTTTGCGATTGTGTATGTATCTATCTGTCTCTGCCTGAGTACTCAAGAGAATGCTTAAATTCTCTACAATGGCAAAATTAAGGTGCAGGGTGCTGAATGGGACCCATGCAAACAGGACCAAAGATGCACTCCAGAGAAATAGAATTCAGCCTTTCTATGATCCTAGATCCTTTTCTTCATCATCTGGCATCTCTCATTCTCTAATCACACCATCATCTGTCCTATCACTGCTCTGATACAAGGACTTCAGAAACACTTTTGTTTCTAAACTTAACTTCACCTCCTACACTGCTGGTGTCTATTGAGTTCTAGGAGACCCGAATAAGTGATGCGTGGCCTGTCCAAGAAAGGAACAAACAGATATTCCAGGATTTGGTGATACCGCAACATTCTTAGGTCCCCAATGATTATCAATGCCTTACTTCAGCAGGATGCAATCTTGAGGACTCGATATCCATATTCTTTAATTTGCCATTTTTCAAACCCCAAAATTATTCAGGGAAAATAGGAATTAAAGGTATAGGCATCAGGTTGGCTTGTCCATGGCACCTGGCTTGCTGCACTCACTCAGGCCGTCCTCTGTCAATCCAGGCTTCCATGGTGACTAAGTCTGAAAGCAGCTTTAAATTACCCTGTTAAAGACAGATCCCGACCCACTTTGGCCCTCTTATTCTCTCTCTCTCTCTCTCTCTCTCTCTCTCTCTCTCTCTCTCTCTCTCTCTCTCTGTCTCTCTCTCTCTCTCTCTCTCTCTCTCTCTCTCTCTCTCTCTCTCTCTCTCTCTCACTCTCCCTGTATTCACCCTTTCTATGGCCTTCTGTCTTTGCCTCTGCAAAATGGAAGAATAGTAGCAGCTCTGGACTTGCTCCGAACTATTCTCTTCCAAATCTGATCCTTTTGTCAGTCCTTTTGCATGTACTCCCTTGCTATGTGTTTTTCTGTCTCTGCCAGAGTATTGAAGATCATACGAAACCACTCTAAAATGGAAATATTTAATGTTCTTTTTATTGTCCTATAAATATCCTTTTTCAAACATGTGATTGCTTTCAGTCAAGTTGCTTGTATCTGAAAAGTTAGCGGAAGTGTCTCCAATTTATGTTTTTGGCAAACCCAAACTTTTCACGTAAAGTCCAGTGAGCTGAATGGGACGCGTGAAAAAAAGGCCCAAAGATTCATTCCAGATAACTCATATTCAGCCTCTCTATGTTCCCAGATTCCTCTCTTCATCATCTGGTACTTCTCTGGAAAAACCCTCCATCTTCTGACCATGCAACCCTCTATACCAGGACATAAGAAATATTTTGTTTTCTAAACTTAAACTCATCTCCTACATTGCTGACATCCTAAGACAGTGGCACACATTCTGGAAATTTTTGCAGCAACCAGGGACCCCAGGGTGTGCTAGTACCCCACTATCCTCAGGGCCCCCAAAGTTGGTCAGTGTCATTTCATCCAAAAGATGCAGTCTTGAGAACTCGACATGGTTATTCCCAAGGTGTCGAAGTCCAAGACCCCAAATTTACATTATAAGGTGGGAATGAAGGTCCTGGCATCTGTCTACCTGCCCATGACATTTGGAAGGGTGCACTTACTCTGCAAGCACTCTGTTCAGTCCAGGGTTACATGGGTAATAATTCTGCAGGCAGGGTTATAGGACCCTTTCAAAGACAGATCCCTACCCACAACTAATGTATTATTCTCTCTGTCACCTTCCAAGTCCTTTCTGCTATCTTCTCTCTGGTTTCTTCCTCTGACCCTCTTCATGTCTTCTCCTGTTTCCCCTTCACCCTCTCCCACCATGTCAGACAATCTAATGTTCATGGACATTCTAAGATTCTTGTTCCATTGCTCAGGGTTCCATGTCCATAGAGATATTTCCCATTCCACTTACACAAATGACCATCTCTGGTGCTGTGAAAGCCATAGAGCTTCTCTGTGAAGTCTCTCTATACCCATGGTCGGTAGTGTGAAACATTGCAGAGACCTTTTCCTGGTATTGATCAAACATTGAAACACCCCATGAAGTCAGTGTGTATTCCAAGGAAGAGATCTACCACCACATTTGCTGAATCACCTGTGTGTATCAGATTTACAACTTTGGAAGCTTCTTCCCTCCACTTGTTGGACCCCTGCATTGTTTAATTTGTTCGGGCCCTATTTGTTCCACAATTGTTGACAAGTTAAGGCTGACTCTGTCTTCTGAGATGGTGGGTACCGAGCAACCTTCAGCCCCCTCCATGGAAATTACATCTTATGTTTAAGGGAATCTAGCTGCTACTGTTACAAAGGAAAAACAGTTCAATGTTGTTCAGCTCTGAAATGCCGAAGCCCAGTGGCATTTCTGCATCCATTGTGGGCCAGATCGACAGCGAGTTCAAAGGCGGGAACTGAAACACCGAGACCAAGTGGCAATTCTGTATCCCTTTGCTGGCTCAGATAGGTCAGGCAATGTTTCTGGTTCTATTCATTGTCATTACTTAGAGTCATCAAACACCAGTGATCTGCGCACTGGATCCAGTTTTGGAAGAGATATCCTACACACCGATGTCCAGGCACAGTTCTTTGTTCATCTGCAGGCCAGGTAGGCCAGGTGATGTTTGTGGTTCCATTCATTCTCACTGCTTAGAGTCTTCTGACACAATTGATGTTTGCTCCTGATCTGAGTTTGGCTGCTGGCTTGGAAAAGCCAAGGCCCAGTGGCAGCTCTGCATTTATCTGCCAGCACAGGATCTGATTTCGGCAACAGGTTCTAAAATACAGAGGCACAGTGGCAGTTTTGTGTCCATCCGCTGGTGCAGGTGGGCAAGGGGATGTTTCTGGTTATATTCATTGTCACTGCTTAGAGCCATTTGAAACCAGTTATCTGTGCACCTTATCTGAGTTCGATGGCATTCTCCAACACACCAAAACCCAGTGGAAATTCTGTGTCCATCTGGCAGCCCAGGATCCGAATTCAGCAAAAGGCTATGGAATGCCAAGGCCCATTGGCATTTCTGTTCCCATTGCCGGACCCAGGAGTCCAGGGGCTGTTTCTGCTCACTTTGTCGTCACTGGTTAGAGCCATCTGACACGAGTGATCAGTGCACGGGATCCAAGTTTGGCAGCGAGATTCTATACACCGAGGCCCAGTGGTAGTTCTGTGTTCATCTGCCAGCACATGGAGGTCATGGTCTCTTTCTCGTTCTACTCTCCGTCCCTGCTGAGAGTCATCTGACAACCATGATCTTTGCTCCTTATCGGAGTTCAACTGGGAGCTCGGATACACCAATGCCCAATGGCAGTTCTGAATCCATATGGTGGCCCAGGATCCGAGTTTGTCAGCAACCTCCCAATTTCGAGGACCAGTGACAGTTCTGGGTCCATCTGCAGCCCCATTGAGGTCAGGGGCTGTTTCTGTTTCCATTCATCAACATTACTTAGAGTCACCTAACACCAATGTTATGTGTACTGGATCCAGTTTTGGTAGCAAGATCCTAAACACCGACCCCCAGTGGCAATTCTTTGTTCATCCGCTGGCCCAGGTAGTCCAGGTGATGTTTCTGGTTCCATTCATCATCACTGCTTAGAGTCACCCAACATCAGTGATCTTTTCCTGATCCAAGTTGGGTGCGTGCCTTGGACACGAAGAGGCCCAGTGGCAGTACTGCATCCATATGCTGGCCCAGGATCCAAGGTCAGCAGTGGTATAAGACATGCCAAGGCCCAGTGCATTTCTGCATCTATATGATGGCCCAAGATCCGAGTTTGGC